>NW_006159780.1:517885-519200 GCF_000334495.1 Tupaia belangeri chinensis | reverse complement strand
TTCCTGCTGGAGCAAGAAATTCTCTATGCTGTTACTTGAAGGTTGTGAGATTGATGTAGGAATCACTGAGGTTTCTCTTGAAATAAGATTTCAGTTGTGCACTAAATTATTACTAGGATTTCCAACATGAGTTATCTCTGGGACTGGTCTTGTATCAAGACTGCTGAGGGAAGATCTATTCTGCTCTTTCTCCATAAGAAGTTTGGCACTGACTGCTGCTAACTTCTCATTAGTCTTATTCAGATAATCTGCTAATAATTTCCTAACTTCTGATACTACTAGATAGAGTTCCGTATATTTTTCCAATTCTGTGTTATCAGAATGATCTTGAGAAACTCTTATTTTGAAGAGTTCAGATTCTAGATCTTTAATTCTGACTTTCATCTGACTTCTTACTGATGCATAATTATTCTCTCTTAACTACTCTAAGTTTTATTGAGATGTTACTTGTGTCTGTAAGAATAGGTTGACTTCTTTGAATTATATTGCTATATACTGTCTTGTTCTTACTTCAGTATCCTGTTTATACTGTTCTACTTGAATATGTTCTACTGTATTTATTTCCATATGACTTTTGAGGTTTACTACTTCTTGTTCCAATATCAGTTTATCCTTCTTTAGTGTTTTGTTTTGGGGCTTGTTTTGTTTTGTTTTGTTTTGTTTAAGAGAGAGAAAGAAAGAGATATGCCAAAGGGCACATGCACTCTCCAGAGAGACAGACAGACAGAAAATGAGAAATCAGCGCCCAGAGGGATGACGACACTGCAATCCCTTCTCTTCCATTTTCCTCAGCATTTTGGGCAGGCAGGCACATGCACCCAGTGTGAGCCTCAAGCCTCCAGTACCAGGACTCACACCATGGTCGACTGAGTGAAAGTCCAGCAACATAACCATTGTGCCATATGCTGGTGCTTCTCTAGTTTTGTACATTCCTTTTGTATTGTTTCCATAGATGACTACTCCTGCTGTTTAATTTGATTCTTTGCATACTGATGTACATTTGTTGAAGATGCAGTTTACACTTTTGCTGTAAGATCATCAATCTTCTGTTTAAACATATTAACTTGAATATCTATTTCAAATTGCTGGCTTTAAAATCTCCTTAGAAACTAATTTCTTCATTTTCATATTCATTTAATTTTTTCATGTCAGTTGTAAGAGTTTCTTAAATCTCAATTATTTCTCTAATTCACCATTTTTCTTTTATTTCCTGATCCAAATTATATTCCAGAGATTATTTTAATTTAGTTCATTAAATTTCTTTCACTGTTCTTTTTCATCCTCAGATGTCTTCTTTTCTCCTCCTTCTGCTCTT
>NW_006159780.1:466190-517835 GCF_000334495.1 Tupaia belangeri chinensis | reverse complement strand
AAAAAAAAAAAAAAACTTAAACAATAGTTTTCCTACATCAAAAAGAGCATAAACATGGGAGTCCAAAAATATGGAGTTTATTTTGGAAAAGTCAAAAATCCTTTCAGTATGATGCCTCCACTGATTGGCCAGAAAATCCAGGTAGAATAGATCACCTTACTTCTGATTTATTTTTTAGTGTTTTAGAACTGAAAGATTCTGAAGACCAGAAAATAATTAAAAGTTATCTGAATAAAAAGTGATTAGGTTCATTTGAAAGGTGTACACCTTTTCTGTTACATTTCTTTATAGTTGTGGCATTTTCATATATGCTAAAATATTAAAAAGCCCATCTGTTAAATGGAATAATATCATATCTTAGTAACAACCTTCTAATTTTTTATTCACTCTTAATTTTCTTAAGTCTCATTGTTGATTTGTGCTTTAATTTCTCCTTAAATTAGCATGATGCTGTTTTTATCATATTTGATCTGCAAAAACTGCTTCACTGTACCTCCTTGCACGAACTTTCCGAAAAGATAAAACTGCCATTTTTTATTGATCCCAAGTTATATATTTATCATAGTTTGGCTTTTTTCTATAAAATTTTTTCAAACATACATAATAGTAAAGAGGATAGTGTGATGAACCTCCATGTATTCATGCCCAGATTTGTCAATTATCAACATTTTAACAGTCTTACCAATTTGTATCTGTCCTTCCCTTTTTTTAAAGAATTATTTTATTTAACTTTATTTATGTATTTTTAATTTGACCAGAGAGACACAGAGAGAGAGAGAGAAAGAGAAAGAATGAGAAAGTGAGAAAGCCAGCCACTAGGTCTGGGACTCGAACCGCACGCAGTTAACCATTTGGGAGTCCAGTGCCCTTAACTACCACAACACCTACCAGCCCTTGTCCTTCTATTTTTTAACACATCACCTTATTTAGTATTTAAATCAAAGCTACATATGTGGATCTTGGGTTTATTGGATTTATTACTTTGGGTTTAGAATCATCAAATTAAGAAAGTTAATTGGGCATTTGAATGTTAGTACTAATTTTAACTTATTAAAAATTAAAATTTGTTAAGAGATTTTTACTATAGGGCTCATGCACTCACCAGAGACAGAAAGACAGAAAATAAGAAATTACCCTCCAGGGAGGAATGGCCATGCCACGATCTTTTTCTCCATCCTCCTATCAGGATTTTGGGCATACATGTACCCAGGCCTGGTATGAGATGCAAGCCACCAGGACTGGGACTCAAACCACGGTTAGCCATGTGGGAGTCCAGTGCCTTAACCACTATGGCACCTGGTTTTTTTTTAAATTTTTTAAAACTAACTTTACTTTAAATACTCATCGATATTATAGGCAGTGAGAAAATGTTTAAATTTTTGTTACTTTTAAATTTTATTTTCACATTTCTGGATCTTATTGTAGAATCACTGATTTCATGGCAAAATAAAAATAAAGCCTCACTAACACTTAATTCTTCCATGTCCTTCCCCTGAGGTTTCTAATTGTCCCCAAAGAGCTCCATCATTTGAAGGAAGAGGACAATGCATTTTTAAAATTTTTTTCGTTAAACAAACATGTTTGATCACCTATTTTTTATGACACACATTTTGAATATCCTGTAATTTTCATCTGTTAATATTATAATCACTAAATGAATAAATAAAGAAATGAAATATTCCAGTTAGAAAGAGTTCATTCATAGTTTATCTTTTTCCCCAAAGAGACATTCTTTTCTCCGGTATTTCTGATGCACATATTCATACTCAAACTATACTGGATGGTTATATGATCTCAATTTATAGATATTACAACATGAACTTCTTAAGTTCAGGGCAAACATTTTTGAATTATTCAGCCTGTGCCATTTTTATGATATATAATTTTTTAAGAGATTTTTGCTATAGGGCGTGTGCACTCGCAAGAGAGACAGAGACAGAAAGCAAGAAATCACTCCTCAGGGGGATGGCCACTCCACAATCCCTTATCCTCCATCCTCCTCTCTAGATCTTGGGCATGAATTTTAGCCACCGGATTCGGGACTCAAACCGTGGTTGACTACGTGGGAGTCCAACAACATAGCCGTTACGCCAACTGCTGGTCCCATGATATATAATATTTATGAACAGTCTAATCCTGGACTATTTCAAAGAAGCATATATAACCTTTTATGTCTATTATTTATGATATATAGCAAAGATACCATTTTATTTCATCTGTTCAATTTACTATAAAAGCTGAGGCTGTGTGAATATCCAAGGAAGACACACACCCGCGTTGGCTCTTCCCCAGCCTGATCCCTTCTATGTAGACTCTATCTTGTTCACCAGAGAAATCCTTCAGAATCTATTCTTCATATTTATCAACTTAAACCAGTGATGTCCTACTGATCTTGCTGGTAGATAATGAACTGGTTCTTTAAATAACAGTATTTTGTAGTTAGAAAAGGACTTCTGTCCTTGCTGCTGCTACCATCCTCCCCCTCTGCCCAGTACAGGCTAGGAGATGCCTGCCCTATCCAGCCTTCTGGTCTTTAGGAAGGGTACCACTCTCTTCTCACTGGGCTCAGCTCCCTTTCTAGTCACCACCACTAGCACCCTGCCCTGCAGAGTTAACTTACAAGTTTGTTCTTCATCTTTTATAAGCAATCTAAGGCAAAGCTATGTCTTAGGTTTTGCCCTGTACCTCTGCTTAGTAAATCCTAGTAAACAGAAAGCTCAATGTACGAGCATCCATTGAGGGCCCAACAGGAAATACCATTTTCAAAAGGGCTAATTGACAAGAAATTAAAGGTTCTAAAGCGAGCCACAGAAGATTAAAATCCCTAGGGACTAGCATAATCAGAGTGCCTTTACCACTCACAGTCTGAAAGATCAGGCAGCAAGTCTGCCTTAATCATCATGCCATCCTGCCCATGAGAGTCATCAGGCAGGGACTGCAGCCACTCCTGAAGATGGGGACATGCAGATTACCAACAGTTTCTGTCTCACTGTCTTCTAATATTATTTCTGAGTCTCCCTCAGGCCAAAAGACCCTAAGCTAAAGAACAGGGGAAAAGCAATCCCTAGAAGCAATTCTTCCTCAGAACAGAGAAGACTGGGAAGATCAGAGAGTGATTTAGGAGAGAGGGCAGCAGGTGGAAAGTCAACAGTACAAGACAATTGTTAAAGACACAATTGGCATAGTGGTTAAGACACTGGGCTACGACATGGCCTACCAAGTGGCCAATTGTAGTTCTGGACCCAGTGGCTTGAAAATCAAGCCAGGAGTGGGTGCATGCATGCCCAAGATCCCAGGAGGAGAACAGAGGAGAAGGGATTGCAGCAGGGCCATCTCCCTGGGGAATGATTTCTCACTCTCCATCTCACCGACTCTGTCTGTCTTTGTCTCCGGTGAGTGTACATGCCACATGGCAAAAACCTCTTAGAAAAAAAAAAAAGAAAGAAAGAAAGAAAAAAAGATACAATCAACTACAATGAGCTCTCTCTGAGTACATGGTGGTGTCATGGGACAACCTTGTGGACCCGTAGACAGCTATGAGTCAAGGCGAATTCAGGAGGCAGGCCACAAAGTCAATGAAAGAGTAACTCAGTTATCCTTAATATTTGCTTAATAAAGCAAAATTGAATGCTTTAGCTACATTCTAGTGAATGTTCACATAAATTATGGTATTTTATTAAGTTCCTTAAGAAATTATGACATATCCAGGACAATGAAGAATGTGCTATAGCGGTAACTTACACTAGGAGAAGCAATATTCATATTGAGAAGTTCACTAATTATCCCAAAGAAGAGAAGATGGAGTCAAGGTCTGAGTCAGCTTATCTGACTACTGCTTAAACAAGAGTCTCAGTTGGAGGTTTGCCACAACCCTAAGGTTGTTTTTTATTCTTTCTTCTCACTCACCCTGATGTATGATCAACCTAATGAAGTCTTCTGACTTGGGACTTTTCCTTTTGTGGCTCCTGAAATGTGTAAAATTCTTCCTCTTAGGACAGCTGGTCCCCAACTCATCCTTCACAGTCCAGTTCTGGTAAGGGCCCATGACATCCCATGCCATCCAGCCACTGGCAATTTCAGGTGCATGGGACACTCGGTGAGATGCAATTCAAGTCTCCATTACTATCAGAAGAGAGTGAATTGAAAACACCTGAGGAGGAAGGAAAGTAGATCCCCAAGATAAGTGTTCACACAGAACCTAGCATCAGCCGGCTCTGGGAACACTGAGTAGAGAACTCACTTCTGGACAAGAGAGAGACACCAGGAGACAGAGGAAACCAGTACTTAAAGATAGAATTATAATGGCGATTCTTTCCTTCATAGAGAGCATGGTCTACACCAGGCACTCTCCGGGCACCTTCATCTTGTATGTATCTGCAAAATCTTCCAGGCATGCCCTGCCATCACGATTATCATTTTAGAAATAAAGAGCCACCTCGGAGGAGTGAACCAACTTGCATTCATGACATTACAGAGAATAAACACTGGACTCCTTAAGCATTAAAGATGACTACACATAGACCTGAATGCTGCTTAGACCAGGTGTTTTGGAGGGAGGTCAAAGGTTAAGTGGACAATTGACCTAGACATGTGCAAGCTAAAGCTAGTCCTAGATTTCACAGTCATGTGAGATCTCCTTAAGAACCTGGAAAGAACAGAAGAGGCACCATGAGCTCCTGTATTTTCATCTGTGGCCTTGGGCACATCATTGACTTTCTGCTGGCTCCTTAGTGTGATTGTGACAATAAAGGGAGGCTTAATCAATGTGAACAGTTTCTAGGACACTGTCTAACACATTATCAGCCACCTGACTAAGGTATACTTACATCCATTGATATCTGAATGCAGCTGGCAAAACCAGAGACAGTGAGAGAGAATGAGGTCCTATTGTTCAAATGCTACTCTGTAAGTTATTGGTTTATCAGCTGATTCACTGTTAAGGCATATTTAGAAAGTCACTCTATGGAAAATACAGCTAAGTTTCAAACACAATTTGTCCTAACTCTGGACAAATTTAGGAAAAAGGCTTTCCAAATTTTCAGAGTCAAAAATGCAGAAAAGTGCAATTTTATTACTTGATGGTAAATTAAGAGACACTAATAAAATCCACCCAACAAACAGATACGTCCTCTTTGAAATCACTGTGCACTCTGAAATCTACCCCATCCTTGGAACTGCCACCAGAGAGAGAAGAAAACAGTCTTTGAGGTCATCTGTGCTGAAGACCCTGAATCCTGTTGTTCTGGTCTTTTCCCTTTGAAAGCAGACTTTGATTCTATGTTCAAAAGGAAATGAAATTTTTTGCAAGTATTTTTTTTTCTTTTCTTTTTTCTTTTTTTTTTTTTTTTTAAGAGAGGCTTTTGCCATAGGCTGCATGTGCTCGCTGGAGAGACAGAAAGAGACAGAGATGGACAGTGAGAAATCACCACCATGGCCACACTTCAATCCCTTCTCCTCCATCCTCCTCTTGGATTTTGGGTACGCACACACATGTGCCCAGCATGAGTTTTGAGCCACCAGGTCCAGGATTTGAACCTTGGTCAACTACATGGGAATCCAGCAACCTAGCCATTACGCTATCTGCTGGACCTTTTGCAAGTAGTTTTAATGGGGCAGTTAAGTGCAACTGGCTGTCTTAGAAAGCTGAGCTTGGTTCTGTGTAAAAGTGCCCAGGATGGGAGGGACTGAACAGCATCCGTTTTGCTCCCTAACACAAGATCTTACTGCTAAGATGGGGGTAACTCCCAGGGCCTGTCCCAACTATTAACATAATCATTGTGTGAAAGGCAAGATTAATTCTCTGTGACGGATAGAAACTATGTCCAGAGTTTATTAAATCTAAAACCTTCCTTCTTAGTGCCAGCTTGAGACATTCCTGAAAAGTACTTAAATGTGGGATATTTTGTAACAAGTAAAATCTTTACCCTTCAAAATTCACTGTCCTTAGCCATTCGTAATTAGAAGAGCAGAGTAAGATGTTGAATAAGAGATCCCAGTGGTAATTATGAGCAGATGAAAGAACTAAGACAACAAAAAGGAAATTAAAAAAAAAAGATAGAAAAAGAAAGAACAATAGATCAACTAGAATACAGCCAAAAATTATTTCAGAAATGCTGGTAATTGTCAAATGGACTATAACAAGTAGCATTAAGTTGACATTAATATTCAAATTTTCTTTTCTTTTACACACATAGTCCCAGCAAATATAGGGACATAGGTCACTGGCAAAAAAAATAATAATAAAGAAATAATTATTTTTTAGACAGGATCTCATTATGACCCTCTTGCCTTGGGCTCTCAGTTGGGACTATACTATACCCCCATGCCTGGCTCTTTCTCATATAGAGTCTGAGCAACTGTGTTGCTCAGGCCAGGTTCAAGCTCAACACCTTCCTATCATTGACTTCCCAAGTTGCTGGGATTATACGTGGATGCCACCATGCCTGGCCTTTAGGTTGGATCAGGAGTCAAATCTGGGCTTTTCATGTAGTCCCAACGTGCTGAACACAGCGTCCTAGCAGTGTGCCCCACTGTGGTTGAGCCTTTCATCACACCTTACCTCCTCTATCTGTCTGCTTAAAATGAACCAGGACAGTTGAGACCATCATACACATCTTCAACAACAGTAATAAACCTTATCTGTGTCCCACCAGTGTCTTACTTCTCCATTTCCCCCCCAAATTTCCTACACTCTTCCCCTCCCACACTCTCTTTCCACTTTGTCTCTAGTGTCCATTACAATTTTTAATACTTTTATGTTCTTCAGTCTTTCAGTCTCTACCATAGAGTGCGGACAGTAGGTATATTGGGCTGGACTGAAGTGTAAATCATGCTGGGTAAAGTCGCTTCACAATCTAAATGATGTGAAGTGATTAATGTATGAAAAATAATAAAAATATATATAAGTAATTTAAAAAAAGATAACTTATGCTTAGTGCTGCCAAATGGCATGGTGGTTAAGGGAGCTGGATTCCCACATGGCTGACCATGGTTTGAGTCCTGGACCTGGCGACTTGCTTTCTCACTTTCTCTCTCTCTCTCTTTCACTCTGTCCCTCTATGGTCAAATTAAAATAAATAAATAAATGGGTAAATAAATAAAATAATTCTTTAAAAAAAAAAAAGAACCAGGACAATGGACTTTAAAAACATTGCTCTCCTAATGTCTAGGCCATATACACTGAATATCATTTCCAATTAAAACTTGATTCCAAGCCTGGGGCAGGAAATGTACAGAATGAGCCTGCAAAATCTTGCCATGCAAGAAACTGTAGAACATCACACTGCTCAGGTCATGTGAAAACCTCAAAAGCCGCCTTGAAGAAGCACCTTCTATTTAAGGTGGGACCATAGAGATTACAGTCATGATTGTAACAGACAGAAAAGCATTGCGTCCTCACATGTGCACAAAAATAGGAACGTCTGCAGATCACCTCCAGGACTGACCTCACCCCATAGTGGCTAAGCCCTGTGCATAGAAAGCCAACCACACATGAATAACTGCCATTCAAACCTTGACCCTAGCAACTTGAAAAAACACACCGGCCACATGTGTATGCATGCTCAGAATCCTAACAAGATGGAGAAATAGAGGAAAACAGTTTTATGAACAAACACCATGAGGGGACTTTCTCTTTCCAACAAGTACACATGCTCTCTGGCACTCTCTCTTTCTCTGACATTATTATGTAACATTATACTATTATATTAATATTTTATTAGGTAATATAGTAGATATATTCTGTAGTCTATAATATATATTAAATAAATAAATATACTGAGTTGTTGGAAAAGTCATGACTTTTTTTTCTATTTTTCTATGCAAAAATGCATCACGACTTTTTCAACAACCCAATATTTATGAAATAAATATAACATATTTATTATAATACATAATAATATAATACATATTTATAAAATAAATTTTGTGTGTATATATGTATACGCACACACACACACACACACACACACACTAAAAGTCACATCTAGAGGATACTAGGGACCCAAATTGTTATTGCAAAAACTGATAAATAAGAGAATAGATCAAGAATTTATCCTGCTTTTCCTGTTCAATCAGTTGTTTAAGTTAACAAAAAAGTGGATGGAGCCTAAATTCCTCATTATAAAAGTATTTTAGCTAGTAAATGACAGAGGAAGAATACCCTTAGAAGATCAGGGTCTGGCAGCCTCTGATAAAATAATAAACTCAGCAATGATCATCGATGCCTCATTTCACAATAAGAGGATCCACGCAGGCAGTATTTGCTCCTGACAGAAGGACATCCAGCACCTGTGCTGAGTCCCACTATACACTTTACCTTGAGTCTTGTCCGATCTACAGTTGTAACTACCATTTGTAAGAAAAACAGGGATCGGAGGAAGATGTTCATTGTCAACACAAAAATACTGTGAGTAAAACTGACTCTGGGAAACTATATGATAAAGACTGTTTTTATCAGGATCAGCAGATGGTGTAATGGTTACATCGCTGGACTCCCATGTAGTTAACCACAGTTCAAGTCCTGGACCCCGTGGCTTAAAACTCACGCCAGTCACATGTGCATGTGTGCCCAATATTTCAAGAGGAGAATGGAGGAGAAGGAATTGTGATGTGGTCCTTCCTCCCAGGGGATGATTTCCTTCTTTTTTTTTTTTTTTTTTGGAGAGGTTTTTGCTATAGGGCACGTGCACTTGCTGAAAAGACAGAGAGAGAGAGACAGAAAGCAAGAAATCATCCCCCGGGGGGATGGCCATGCTACAATCCCTTCTCCTCCATTCTCCTCTCGGGATCTTGGGCACACATGCACACACATCCAGAGTGAGTTTAAGCCACCAGGTCCAGGACTTGGACTTGAATCACGGTCGAGTCTTTAATCATCCAGCGACATAGCCATTATACTAACTGCTGGTCCCCCAGGGGGTGATTTCTTGCTTTCTGTCTCTCTGTCTCTTTCTGTCTCTCTGGTGAGCACACTCTCCCTCTCTTAGGAAAAAAAAAACTATTTTTATCAATAAATAAATTATGTCATAAAAATAAAATAGAGAAAGGGAAAACCTGTTATCTAAAAGAGACCTAATGGACATGGTAATCTAATAAAATGGACTCTTCCCTCCCCACCCCCCCACCCCCCACCAGGTTTAGACAAAAACTTTCTCATGAATTACAGCATAATTCATGTACTGGTCATCATTTTTCTACTTTTAGAGGCATCAACATTTATTAGTACACACAATGCTCTAGCTCTGGTTTGCTTTCTTTTATTATCATTATTATTAGTAGTAGTAGTAGTATCATTAATTTGTTATAGGACACATGTCCTCACCAGAGAGGGAGAGATGGAAAATGAGAAAATAATGCAACAGGTCTGGGACTTGGACTGTGATCAGCCATGTCGAAGTCCAGCACTTTAACCACCACACTACCTGCTGGCCCGAGGCTCTGGTTTTCAACATCTTGGCCCTTATACTATTTATTTAAATCCCTTATACTATTTATTTATTTATTAAAACTTACAAAAGCGTAGCATGTTGATCCACATTGGGATGCTACCAAGCGCTGATTTCCAAACATTCCCTATCTCACTTGATCTTGGCACAGATTTGCAGTGATGGGATTAAATACTGTTCCAGATAAGGAAACTGGGCAGAGAAAACCACAGAGATTGTAGGTATTCCAAAGTACAAAGATTGTCTGTATGCCAGAAACCCTAAACATTGAAAAGACAATTAAAACAATGATGTCAAATGTTTACTGAGATTCTTTGAAGCTCTCATGTTAATGTCTCCTTTGAAGAGAGTTAGGCCCAACCTATTGGAATTTTGGATATGCACACACTTGCCTGGCATGAGTCTCAAGCCTCCAGGTCCAGACTCGAACCATGGTCAGCCATGTGGGATTCAGAGACGTAACCATTACACCATCTGCTAGTCCCAACTTTAGTTTCTACCAAGACAGATCCATAGATATCTCATTTGGAAAAACATATTCAATGTTTGATAAGATTTTTTTTCTTTTTTTTTTTTTTTTTGAGAGGGCGTGTGTGCTCGCCAGAGAGAGACAGAGAGACAGAAAGTGAGAAATCACTCCCCTGGGAGGATGGCCACACTGCAATCCCTTCTCCTCCGTTTTCCTCTCAGGATCTTGGGCATGCAAGCACACATGCCTGGCGTGAGTTTTAAGCCACCGGGTCCGGGATGCGAACCATGGTCGACTACATGGGAGTCCAGTGACATAGCCATTACACTAACTGCTGGTCCTTGAAAAGATGTTTTTGATCACAAGTCAGAGTAATTTGTTCACCAGTTTGTTTTCTTCCTAATATTCCTAATTTCAAAAGCCCTTACCTTAACACACTGACATCCTTCTGTGTTATGGAACAAGCATTTATAGTCCTGTCCTGTCCATGTTGGTTTTAAGGGAACCCACCATGCTCACCTCCAGCCAGACATTGTGTATGGAGAGAGACAGTCAGTTTCTAGGGATGGGTAACAGAATAAAGCATTCCATGTAACTTACTGCTCAGAGCAGCGGCCCATGCCGAGTCATTGCCTCCTATTAATTATCTCACATGCATGTTACAGGACTGCCTCACTGGCATCAGTCTGGACCAGAGGCTGGATGGTCAGAGAAACTGCTGTGTGCTCTGCTATCTGTAGGAAAAGGCTCTCAGTGTACTTGGAAGATCACTCTCATCAGTAGAGTCTTTAGGAGTGTGGTCTGACCAACTGTCCTGATACTATACTCAACGTAAAAGACAACATCTATTTTAGCTTTTCAGTCCTATTGTTGATAAATGTCACTTGTCCCCATTCAGCTGTGCCAAACACATCCACTGACTGTATTCCTAGTGACCTAGTATCCAATCCTAATTCAATCTTCTAAATCTGCTTCCTCCTTTATACCCTTAGTGTAAAACATCATCAACCAAGAGGCTGAAAGCTCCTGCAATTGCCTTATCACTGGTCTTCCTCACTTCAATGCTCATGAAACAAGCCAACCAGATTTTTTTCTCTGAAACTTGATGCTACTGAGTATTGAAAGGCTCTTTGCTGCCTATAGTTTAAATCTAAACCTTTCCCTGATACTCAAGACCTTCCCCAGGGTAAGAGCAACCACTTCTGGGAGCAGCCTCCCCACCTGAGAGCACTGGTCTCTCTCAGCCCTGGCTGTCCTCTGTGCCCATCACTGCCTGCACTACTCCTTCAGGTCAGAGGACTCCTCCAACCTGAAATTTCCCTTTCTCCCCAAAGCTCACTCTTCCCTGTCCTCACGGCAGGAATCTGCCTTCTCCCGACTCCAGCAGAGGATGGTGCAAGTGTCCCTTCTTTTGATACTCTTTGGACATTGACGTTGTGTGTGTACACATTACCAAAGAGCCATTTCTTGTGGTGGCAAAATGCAATGCTCTGAGGCTGACCCACGTGGAAAAGTCCCAGGTTCACATCCAGAATCCTCGTGAGTATCCTGAGCACATGCCTGCCCATAACCTGGGACAAGTTGAAGCTGGGCCTGCATCACAGAGTCCAGACCCTGTTGCGGGTGTTGTTTCTCTCTCTCTTGTCTCTCTCTCTCTCTCTCTTTTTCTCATAGAATAAGCTAACTATTAAAAGCATAGTCATTGTTTGTTTTTCTTTTAAAGAAAAAGTTTAGTTTCTGTCAAACAAAAATGAATGTCAAAACTTGGTTTAAAATTCTAAAACCAGGAACCAGCAGTTAGTGTAATGGCTATGTTGCTGGACTCCCACGTAGTCGACCGCATTTCACGTCCCGGACCTGGTGGCTTAAAACTCACGCCGGGCGTGTGTGCGTGCTTGCCCAAGATCCCGAGAGGAGAATGGAGGAGAAGGGATTGTGGCATGACCATCCCCCCGGGGGGTGATTTCTTGCTTTCTGTCTCTATGTCTCTCTCTGTCTGTCTGGCAAGTGCATGCGCCCTATAGCGAAAACCTCTCAAAAAAAAAAAAAGAAAAGAAAATTCTAAAACCATAAATGTTGGATGGACTCAGGAAGTGGTGGGACATTTTCACGTTCCTTATGACTAGAAAGAAAGAAGAAAGGAGAATTTCCAGCAGCTACTGAGCACCTAGGCTGCCAGCTGACATGCTGATTCAATCTGAATGACTTGCCCATGTGTGGAAAGAGAGTGATGCTTCCCTTAGTGTGTTTTACTTTTGGCAAATGTTTCAGTTGGCATGTGGGGAAAACTCTTGCAAAAGTCATTTATAACACAAGGCCACAAAGTTTCCACTTCAAATTGCAATGAAAAAGGGCCATCACATCACGTGGCTACTCAGAATCCAGTGTGCAGTGCTCAGTACCCTGCAGTCTGCGGGAAGAACTGCCCTGGGTGCAACCCAGGTTGGAAGGTTTTTCTTATCCAGTCCACAGAGATCATCTGGGAGCCCAGTAGAGCTGCAGCTTCCTGTCAACTACACACAGAGATGGGACAATTTTAGGGTTGAGCCCAAGAATTCTCATTTCAATGAGTATGAGTGAAGCAGATCTATGTGGTCCATGAGCCAGGAATTGAAAAACAAGCTTCTTCACCTAGGTTCAAGTGCACCATTGGTGATTCTTGTCCACCTTTCAAATCCCATTGTTACTGGCCCAACTCACAGAGTTACACAAGGCACTCTGCATTTGTAATTTCTGATGATATGTACTCAGTGCCTTCCCCACCTGATCCACATTCCCACATTCATGTTCATTGGACTGCCCATGCCCAGATCCACTTCTGTGCATGCTGTCAAACTTGTCCTTGAGGCTCAGATCTCTCTAACCATTTCTAAATGAACAGTTCCAAAGTATTAAGGACATCAGGTTGTCATGAAGCCGTCACCACCATCCATCTCCAGAACTCATCTTTCAAAATTAAAACTCCATCCCCATTTAAATACTAACTCACTATTTCTCCTCCCCTAGTCCCAGGCAACCTCCATCTTGCTTTCTGTCTCTGAAATTTTGACTTTTCTAGTTTCTTTATCTAAGAGGAAATCACATAGTATTTGTCTATTTGTGGCTGGCTTATTTCACTTAGTGTAATGTCTTCAAGGTTTGGCATGTAGTAGCACATGTCAGAATTTCCTTTTCTTATTTTTATTTATTTATTTTTTAGTTTGCTGTAGGGTGCATATGCTTACCAGAAAGAGAGAGAGGAAATGAGAAGTCCTCCCCAGGAGTGACAACCTTACCTCAACCCTTTTTCCTCCCTCTGCTTTCAGGATTTGGGGCATGCACACATGCATGCCCAGCGTGACTTTCAAGCTATAGGGTCCAGGACTCAAACTGCACGGTCAGCCATGTGGGATCCAGCCACCTTAACCATCTTGCTATCTGGCTGGCTCTAGAATTTCCTCTTCTTGAAGACATTGTTGTATGCATTGACCCTGCTTTGTTCATCTAGTCATCTGCTCCTGGGCATTTGGGCTGCTTCCAACTCTGAGTAGTGCTGCAATGGAGGGAAGTGTGAATTTTTGCAAGGAAGGGGATGGAGAGTGTTGTTAGTTTTAGAAATGTCACATTTGATGTAAAAACTTCGGAGAAGTTATGACATGAGGGGAGCTGGCCAAATTATCTGGAACTCTTGAATTTTAAATAGAGAGGCCAATCTATCATGGTCTCAAGACCAAAGCATCAGGGTTCCCCATGTGCAGGGTTTTGTGTTCTTCCGCATGAAGAGTGTTAGGTGCAGGGTTTTGTGTTCTTCTGCATGAAGAGTGTCCCCATACTGCAGCATTTTCAGGCCCCACAAAACCTGGCTGTCCCACATGTGCACGTTTGTACCTACACGCAGGCATTGACCTTGATGTCTGTGCCCTGTATGTGCCAGAGTCACACCAGACACTTGAAAGGCAGGGGAAAACATGCCTGACCCCGTTCCTATGTCTGTTCTTACTGTTTAACAGGATTTAGGGCAATTAAGTCAGAATTCTATGTAAGACCTTATAAAAATGGTGACATGGTGACTGGGAAGATGAATACATTTCTGAAAAGGTCTATACATTGCTTCCCTGTCTGCATGCTGAAAACTTTCCTGATCTCATACATAAAATAGAGTTAGAATGATTTTCTTCCTGAAAGCAGAAAGATATATTATCATTGTTTCATTATTTCCTACAGGGTGCAGCAAGGCATATCTTTCTAGTGCCTTTCCTGAAGCAGCACATTATTATACAACCCTATAATCCCATTGTGTGTTGGGCCACTTCCACAAAATATCACTTAGAGTTGCAGTTTTCATTTCCTCTTTCACTTTCTTTCTTTTTCTTTATTGCCAGATGGTACGTGTACTGATGAGGATAAGGGAAGGAAAGAGAGAAAACATTCTCCAACAGATTATGGTCATGCTACAATCCCTTCTTCATTTCTTCATCCTGTTAGGATTTGGGATATGCACACACATATGCCCGGTGTATTTTTCAAGCTTCCAGGCTGGAATGCAAACCATGGTCAGTCATGTGGAATCCAGCTTTCTACTCACAGGGTTTAACTTCTATGCTATAGGGCTGACCCTAGTTTTTCTTAATTAAATAATTATTGAGTTTTTATTGATCTCTCACATTTCTCAAGATACTTTAGGAAAGACAAATATGTGATACAATTCAAGGACATATGCTTACTTTTCAAAGAAATTATAAACTGTTAGGAAATTTAGATCAACATAGAGGTGACATAGAGAGTAAACATAACTGAAAAATAAATGAATAGCTAGAGTCAAGGACTGATAGAATTCTGCCCTAGTATATGAGCCCCTGAAAGTTAAACATATCAGGGATATCATTTTGCAAGTTGGGATATAACTTCACTGTATAACATATTCCTGAAGCAATAGGGGATTCAGATGTCAGCTCCATAGCTTATGTGTGGAACTTCAATAACATTTGTGAATTTCTGTGTTCTCATTTGTAAAATAATTTGATAGTTTTTATATCAGTTCTCCTGTGATCAATGTTTAGGGAAGCAGTTCATTGCTCAGAAGAAGAAACTGATAAGTAGCACCTACCTCCTGGTCTCCATCTGGGCCTTCACATAAAACTGGGGACCACTGATACCTTGCTAGTTTGTAGCACAAACACAAATGAGATATTTGGTTTTATTCTCTCATTATTAAAACAGAACCATTTCACTACATTTTTCTCAGCTGCAAGGAAAGTAAAGTGGGCAGGAATCGATGAGCTGGACTTTGAAAGGGCATAGGTTATAATAAGTACTAGAGATTAAATACACCCAGGGTATATTTTGGAGACCTCCATGGGCATGTGCGAACCATCCACTGGAGGAGAGGAAACAAGGATGTGTAGAGTCTTAGTCTTTCCCATTGGGCATGGAATTCAGGTGCATACCAGGTAGGTATAAGGATAAAAAAGGAAAGAGAGACTCAAAAACCATTTCCCTACATTTTTCTCAGCTGCAAGGAAAGTAAAGTGGGCAGGAATCGATGAGCTGGACTTTGAAAGGGCATAGGTTATAATAAGTACTAGAGATTAAATACACCCAGGGTATATTTTGGAGACCTCCATGGGCATGTGCGAACCATCCACTGGAGGAGAGGAAACAAGGATGTGTAGAGTCTTAGTCTTTCCCATTGGGCATGGAATTCAGGTGCATACCAGGTAGGTATAAGGATAAAAAAGGAAAGAGAGACTCAAAAGATATTCTGGGACTTCTGGGTGGGTGAGAAGAACCCTCACTGAATTAGAGAACCAAGGAGGAATAGACCTAGATTTGGAGAGGGAAATGGTACACTTAGTCTTCCTTTCATGTCTCAGGATTAGTTGAGTTTGAGAACTTCCTAGAATTAGAATTCTAGAGAGGAAGAAACTCTTTAAATAACTCCAACTTCGAAGCTCTCCATTTGTCTGGTACCCAACATGTAGTAACATGATGAACAGTGGGAAGTCAGATAATTTCCCATTTTAAATAATCTTCATGATGAATACTGGTAGTTCAAATAATTTCATTCTTAGACTCTATGCTTGCAGCTTCAAATAATATGCTCAAACTGCCAATATGGAAGAAACATGTAACTATAGAGTTAACAAGTGTTACCAATTGCGCTGCAACCTCCGAAAAAAAAATGATGTGTTGAAGTCTTAACCTCTAGGACTTCTGAATAACATCTTATTTGGAAATAGTCATAGCAGATGTAGTTAATTTGTCTGGGGTCATACTGGAGCAGAATGGGTCCTTTATACAAGGTGATTGGTGTCCTTAAGAGAAGACAGCCAGATAAACACAGAGACACTCAAGGGGAATGTGTGTCAGGATGAGAGTGGAGACTGGGGTGATATAACTACAAGCTGAAGAACACCAAAGAATTCAGCAAGTGCCCAGAGCCTTCAGAAACTATAAGGAGGCAGGAAAGAATTCTCTCCAATGTGTTTCAGAAGGAGCAAGTCCTGCCAACACCTTGAATTTGGGCTTCTTGTCTCCAAAACTGTGAGGCAAAACATTTCTGCAATCTATGTTACTTTGTTACAACAACCACAGCAAACTAAGGTAACAAGGAATATAGTAAATGGGGAATCCTCAAAATGAGGATGGCAGTCAGAAAACTGAAAGGAATCCACTACTAAATCTTTGATAGAAGTTGTGCTTATGTCGGAAATTATAAAGGGAGAAAACATGTCAGACTGCCTCATGAAAGAGGAGGTAAGCTGATCTTGAGAAATAGTTGGGAGGGTAAGAGAGTGTTAGGATTGTTAAAATAGTCCAAAGATAATGAGGCAACAGGCAAAAATACATGATATCTTTGAGAGGACAGTGCATGACCATGATTGCAGAATGAAGGGATGCATATAAAGACAGAGGGAACTAGGACAGGGCATAGACAGAACAGAACAGAATATTGCTGAGTATAGCAGAACTGGGATGCAATGTGCCCAGGGCTAAGCTCTGGAAAAATAAATTGTTTCTGGGTTAGGAGGTTTGATTAGAGGCTAACAGGAAAAACAAGTTGAGAAATGGTCGTAATAACTCAGAGCAAATATGAGAATGCCTGTCAGGGACAAGTCAGTGTCAGGAGTAGAAGGCCTTGGGGAGAACGCACAAGTGATTCCATGTTGATGCTGGGAGAGAGCGCACAAGTGATTCCATATTGATGCTGCCAGGAGAGTAGGAGAAGATGTAGGGAAAGAGTAGGAGAAGATGGAGGGAAATGGAAGCTGGCTCAGGGTGAAGATGAAGCCTTCGAGAAACGCTGCTTTTGAGGAGCTAATGAGACATTGAGGAGAAATGTTCAGTCAATATAGGAACAAGTTCTGAATATAGAGATACCTTCAATATGCTCATTTCTACCTACCTAAATGGCCACAGGAACTCTCAAGATCATCGAAAAGAGGAGACTGAAAATTGGGGAAAAAACACTTTGAGAAAAGAAATCAAAGCCTAGCCACACAGCTGAAATAATAGCACATGGTTCTACGAAGTAGAAACAACAAGGAAAATGGAGATTTGGTTCCTGAGTCAACCCACAGGAACCAATACAAGGTATTCTGGCTGGGAAACTAAAAGAAATACATTTTTGGGTTTTTTTATTTGTTTGTTTTGTTTTATAAAAGAAAATCAGAGGAAGCTGCTCTGAGAAACATATTCTTGAGCAGAGGCCCAGTAGCAGTGTCCTTGCCCAATTCCCTGAATTGGAGGTGGGCAAATCTGAAAACCCTCAGATGCCAGGTGGTCTCCAGCTCAATCAGGCTCAAATCAGGAGCCACATAAGAGCTTTGCATTTGCAAAGCTCTGTGTGTTTCCTAGACATAAGGAAGACTTAAGTAAGCACCACAGATCATCTGTCTCAGGAGGCTCTTTTATTAGACTGAACAACTCTAAAAATGGAAACTTTGTCCAATTCTAATAAATGTTCTTTATGGTGAACTGGATTTTATTTTTCCAAAGGGACCTCCTGCCAATGCTTTCCTTCCACTGTGGTCTCCACTCCGCATTGTCTAACCTCCAGGCTATGGCTAATCCCACATGAGCATGCATTTCACAAAGTGTTTACTTCTGTTGATTTCAGGATGTGGAGGGGCCTTTAAAAGCAGGCTGCTGTTTGATATCCGCCCATTCCTATGGGACAAGGATTAAGGATCTTCACACCACAATCCACCCCAGCCTCAGGTAGTTATAGATCATGGGCATATGCATGTCTGGTATGTTCCATGAGATCCCAGAATTTGAACTTAGAACCTTCCCATATGGTCAACCTCACAGAACGCTGTGTTATTGCTTTACCACTGCCCAGCCCCTCACTGCATTTGTTTACATGCTCTTTTTTTAAAAATGTTTTTTCTTCAAGCATATAAGTGTACATGAAAGAGAGAGGCGAGCACACTTCACTGAGTCTGGTCACACCAAGCTCCTCTGCCTCCAGCCTTCTAGCCTGTTGGATCTTGGGCACTCATGTATGTGTGCCTAGCATGTTTCAAGTTGACCAGGCCAGGAATCTAAACAGTCACCATAAAGATTGGGCTTCTCGGGACCAGCAGTAATGGCTATGTTGCTGGATTCCATGCAGTTCGAGTCCTGGACCTGGTGGCTTAAACTCACGCTGGGTTCATGTGCGTGCGTGCCCAGGATCCTGAGAGGAGAATGGAGGAGAAAGGATTGCAGCGTGTCCATCCCCCCTGGGGGGTGATTTTTCGCTTTCTGTCTCTCTGTCTCTGTCTTTCTGGCAAGCTCACGCGCCCTGTAGCGAAAACCTCTCCCCCAAAAAATAAAGAGATTGGGCTTCTCTTGAACAGCAGCATCAACATTGAGCCACGGAGCCAGCCCAATGTTTGGTATACTTGGTCACAGGAATTTCTCCAAAGAACCTCACAGAATGGTAAAGAGAATGGAAGTCAAAAACCAGCGGTGTGAACAGGGATGATGAGAGATCCTGTACTTCTTGCGTGGTATTGCATTTTTCTCACTGTCTCAAGTCATTGAGTCACACTTTTCCTCTGGCAAAACTGAACATGCCACCCAGGGCTGCCTCTTGTTTCTGCAGAACGGAACCTGGGGAAAAGGTGAGCTACAGAGTAACACAGTGTTCACATGTTCACAATCTAATCCCTTTGTGAACACTGTGTTACTCTGTAGCTCACCTTTTCCCCAGGTTCCTAAATTTCAACCAAAACTCTCAACAATGTAGAACAAAGGAGGCCCAGGAAGGTGGAAGGTCTAGGATGGTGCAACTAGAGCCCAGATCAATTCCTCCCTAACTCCTGTGACATGACTTCCCCCAGTCAGTCAGGATGTGCCTCAGGTGACAGTTCTCAGGCCAGCCCTGAGCACCAGGCATTCATATGGTGTGAGGACCAGAGGAGAACCTGGGAGATGCTGTGAATTTTGCAGTCTATTTAAAAAAAAAAAAAAAAAAAAAAAAAAAAAAAAAAAAAACATGTTGCAGTTGAATGATGCCAGTTAATTTATAGATATGCAAAAATGATAACTTTTTAATATTTTACTCCACACTGTCACTTGAAATATTGGTCAGTATCTCCTGCTCAGAGGTGACTCCATGCAGTATCTTCATCCTGTGCCCTCCTGGCTCCATCTGGCAGAGCAGCACAGACTTCTCTGGAGTTTTAGGAGAGCTAAGCTGTCTTCTCCATCAGGGGGCCCTCTGGGGGACCTTGGACCTCAACACCAAAGGATCCTCAAGAGCAGTCTGACCACTAAAAGATCAGGATTCTGAATTGTAAAAGAGAATAGAATTCACTGGCTATTTTCTGCAGAAAGAATATTTAAGTTAGAAAGGGCAATAAAGCAGCTTTTAGAAAAATTAGAAGGATGGGAGGAAAGCTTTCAGGAAACAAAACCAAAATTAAGCCACCACTCAGAAGCAGTCATCACTCATGGCAACCCTTGAGAATTCAACCTCAGAAAACTGCCTTGGCTTCACCAATACTCTTCTGACCTTGAACTTAAACTTGAACCCCTCAGAAGCCATCACTGGTTACAGAAAGGAGGCCTTCTGCCCATCCCACACATGTCACTCTATAGCACCAATCGCAGAACAAAAATCCACAGCTTAAAATGACTGAGCATAGGCCAAGAACACAGGTCTGTGTCCCAGCTGGGAGTGGGCTGAAAATCTGAGTTATCAGGCCCACATAAAAGAGATTCATCATCTTGGCATGAGGAAAAGCTCACAGAGAAATATGATAGGTTGTTGAGATAGAGAGGTGTGCATGACACCACAAAGGACTGCCATAGGCTGTGGGTCCACAGAACTGGGCTGGCCTATGGGCCTCACTCCACAGTGTTGGGCAACTCAGAGATCCTTCCTCAGGCCAGTGTTACCTTGAATGTCTGCCTTCCAAAGGGGTTCAAGTGTCTGACACACCCGTGGTGCTTGATAAATGGTAGCATGTATTAGTGTTTTGAATTCAGGGCTTGCTTACAATGCTTTTGTCCATATGAGGACTTAGGTTGGCCCTAAAATAAATGTATTCTCTCTCTTCAATCTGAAATTCATGGCTTTTCAGAAGCCAAGTAGACAGGAAGGAGGCCAGGCTCTGCCAGCCTCGATGTCAAATCACACTCTTGAAGATGCAAAACTTCAACAACCCATTCCTTACTTGCACCAAGTACGATCACAAAGCCCTTTTGTCTTAAATTTTGAATTTTCTATATCTCACCTCATTCCCTATTGCTATTCTTACGCAATAACCTCCTAGTCAAAGGCATCAGACAAATGTGTGGTTGGCTGTGTTTAAGTTCTGTGTCTGGCATTATCTGCACAATCTTGACAAGTCCCTACCTTTGAATATGTCATTGGCAAAATTGCTGCAAATATGACCTGAAGGTTGAAATGGAATAACACATGTAAAGATATGTGGCTCATCAAATGCTCAGTAAATATTGGTTTTTTTCCTCAGTTTCTGTGAAAACACTTGGTACAATATACAACATATAGTAGGTACTTAAAACATGCACATGTAATATACTCTGTATTTTAAGCTAAAATGAAAAATATTGCAGGAAAATATGGCCACGCCCCTTGAAGTCTCACTGGAAATGAAAAGTATTTCCTTGGAACAGATCTATTACAAACCTCATAAAGAATACATTCCCGGGGACCAGCAGTTAGTGTAATGGCTATGTCGCTGGACTCCCACGTAGTCGACCACGGTTCAAGTCCCAGACCCGGTGGCTTAAACTCACGCCGGGCACGTGTGCGTGCATGCCCAAGATTCCGAGAGGAGAATAGAGGAGAAGGGGTTGCGACATGGCCATCCCCCCTGGGGGGTGATTTCTTGCTTTCTATCTCTCTGTCTCTCTCTGTCTTCTGGCGAGCTCACGCGCCCTATAGGAAAAACCTCTCCAAAAAAAAAAAAAAATAGAATACATTCCCATCCTCTCCTGTATTTTTCCTGATCTTAATCCCTCCAGGCTACTGTAGCAAAATATCACAGACTATGTGGCTTGAAAACTAGCATTTATCACAGATCTGAAGGCTGAAAAGTCCAAGATTGAGATGCCCACAGATTTAGTGCCTGGCGAGGGCCTACTTTCTAGTTCATAGATTGTGCCTTTTCTCTGTGTCCTCACATGGTGGAGGGTCAACAAAGCTCTCTGGAGTCCCTTATAAGGGCACTCATTACGTTCACAAATTAGATTTCAACATGTAAATTTGGGGGAGATATTTCAGTCTATCGCAGTCCCATTGCAGAAAAGAACTGAGGTTCTGAAAATGGAGAGGCATGGACAAACTGAGTGTAAAAGATGAGTGCCAAGAAAACACACTCTGTCCTGACATGAGTTCATGGGTCTGCAAGTGGACAAGAAAGAGTAGACTCCAACCAAGAGAATATCGAAGATCTTGCAAATCTACATTCCATAAGAAATGGGAAAAAAAGAAGAAAAAAGGTTATAATGAGGCATACTTTCTAAAGATCTTAAGGTTAAGTTGTAAAATCTCTTCTAGAGAAACATTTACCTAAAGTTAGGGATAACAACAAAATTTCTCAAAACTAACTTGAGAACTCATAGCATTGCAAGGTCTCCTAGCTAAAATAAGAGATGGACTCATTCCTTTTCTAATGGGATGGAGATGAATGGGCTTAGGGTTCAGAGCAATAAGTCAGTACTTAGGGAGAAATCAGAAAGTTCAACCACGTGACCTAGAACTGAAGGATCACTATAATTTCCTTATGTCAGAAGGAGCAAGCCATTTCTCATTATAAATGAAAAAATAAGGTTTCATTGGTTTTGATATTGGTATCAATCAGTAAATAAGTGGATTTATTAGGCCCATAACATGTTTGCAGCACTCTGTTATCAATGTTGAAATAAATCTTAGTACATGAAAATCTTCTAAGCTCTTGACTATGATGGACTCATCCTTTTGGGATGTTATAGATAAGAGACACCTGAGCACCAAACAC
Source organism: Tupaia belangeri chinensis (assembly GCF_000334495.1). Lineage (NCBI taxonomy): Eukaryota > Metazoa > Chordata > Mammalia > Scandentia > Tupaiidae > Tupaia > Tupaia belangeri. The sequence continues at coordinate 495,465 of NW_006159780.1, read as the reverse complement.
CAGGAGAAATAAGATTTTTTTTCCCCAAAGAGAACACGCACTTGCCAGAGAGAAACAGAGAGAGAGAGAGAGAGAGAGAGACAGAAAGTAGAGTGTGGTCATGCCACAATCCTTTCTCCTCCATTTCTCCATCCTCCTGGGATTTTGAGCACACACATGCAACTGGCTTTTTTTTTTCAAGTCACCAAGGCTAAGGATCAAACTGTACAATCAGTTATGTGATATCCAGCTCTCTTAACCACGATGCTATAGGGCAGGGCCTAGATTTCCTGATGAATCTCAAAGAGTTCTGGGAAAGTTAGTTTTGAAATAAGTAGTAATTTGGTTATGAGTGTGGAACTTGGCATAATGACAAGATAATTTGTGAATACATACATTCTTGGATACTGGGTTAGTACAGTGGGAGGGGTGACTTCAGGGGATGGCTCAGTGATTAAGATGTAACTAAGAGTCTATTAATCTTGCTGTTAGGTTCTTTGGAAGAAGTAGCACTTATGATTCATTATAGACCTAGGGAATTTTTGTTCTTAATCATATTTGGGAAAGTTTTCTCCATAATCATTTTGAGGCTTTAATCATATGGCAAAATTGAATTACTATCCATAATATTAGAACCTAGATGTATCTTTAAAACAAAGAATTTTCTATAGCTATTTCTGAGTCTAACATGAAGTATTTAATTAATATTTTTGAAGGATTTAGTGAATTATCCATAACAGATAAAAGCTGAATCTACCCCTTATACAATGACATTAAAGCGGACAACAGAAATTAATGTAAGTACTAAACAATTTTTGAAATAAAAATTTGGGATTTTAGTTTTAAGATAAATTACAACTAGACTTGCATAGCTGTATATTTGAAATACTAGGTATGTGATTTCTGGGAAAGTGTATGTATATTTGTGCAAAATTTTCTTTGAAAGGAGCAAAACTAATTCCAATTTGTTAATTGAAGGTTAATTAACATTGAAATAGTTTGTTTTTATACACTTTATTTTATTAAAATAGTTAAAGGTTTATAGCAAAACTGAGCAGAAAGCACAGAGATTTCCTGTATATCCTCTGTCTCACACATGCACTACTTCCCCCTTTCTCAACATCCTGCCCTAGATGGTGCATTTGTTACAGTCAATGCACCAATATGGACACATCATCACCCAGAGTCCATAGTTTACACTAGAGTTCATTCTTGGTGCTGTATTTCTATGCATTTGGTCATATATCTGCCATTACACTATGATATATAGAAGTTCCTCTCCCCTAATAATGCTGTTTTGTCTATATGAGCTAGTTTTTATTTCTCCCTTTTTATTATAATAAATGTATTTATTATAAAACCTAAAATAATATGGAAATAGAAAAAAAACTAAAAAGTCAAGGATTCCTAAATTCTTTTTATGCTACCAATACTTTTCTAACTGGCATAGTGGTTAAGAAGGCTGGATCTCATATGGCCAACTGTGCAGTCAAGTCCTGGCTTGAAAAACATTCCCAAAATCTCCAGGGGAGGAAGAGATGGAGGAGAAGGGATGAATGATTGTGCCCCATGGAATGTGGTTTCTCATTTTATCTCTATCTCTGACTCTCTCTGGTGAATGTGTGCACTCTGGGGGGAAAAATAATCACAACTGGGATTTATTTATAATTTCTCCTATCTTCATAATCTTTAGCTTTAATATCTATTTGTGTGTACTGAAAATATATAAATATCTCAATGTTTTATATATATATACATATATATATATGTATATATATATATTTTTTTTTATGATGTTTTTCTATTCCTCTTTCTTTCTTTTGAGTAAAATAGAGGGCAGATTCTCTGATTTTCCAAATAGAGACCCAGTTTTTCTAGTACCATCTATTAAAAAGACTTCCTTTTCAGGACCAGTAGATGATGTAATGGTTATGTTGCTGGACTCCCATGTGGTTGACCGCAGTTCAAGTCCAGACCTGGTGGCTTAAACTCATGCTGGGTGTATGTTGAGTGCATGCCCAGTCTCAAGAGGAGCATAAAAAAGGGAAAGTGGCATGGTCATCCCCCGTGGGGGTGATTTTTCACTTTCTGTTTCTGCCTCTCTCTGTCTCTCCAGCAAGTGCACACACTGTAAAGCAAAAATCTCTCAAGAAAAAGACTTTCCTTTCACTGTTAAGTTGATTTAAGTTGATTTTTTTTCTTTTTCTTTTTTTTTTTTTGAGAGATTTTTATATAGGACATGTGTGCTTCCTATAGACACAGAGAGAGACAGAGAAAGAGAAAGTGAGAAATCATCCCCCAGAGGGGATGGCCACACCACAATCCCTCCTCCTCCATCTCCTCCAGAGATTTTGGGCATACATGCACATGTGCCTGGAGTGAGTTTCAATCTGTGGAGCCCAGGACTCAAACCGAGGTGAGCCATGTGAGAATCCAGAGCCTTAACCACTGTTCCTCCTGCTGGTCCCTGTTGAGTTGATCTGATACATTGATCAAAAATAAACTCTAATATTGGCTCAGACAGTTAAGGAATTTGGAAGTTGACATTCCTTCCTCTATAACAAGAAAAAGTTGAACAAAAGAAAAATCAACAGCTTTTCTTAGACTTGCCAGAGAATTGAGGCTAGGGGACAATTAACCATCCTAAAATCTGAAGAGATATATGCCTGTTTAATTTTTGATGTTAGAGAAATGGGTGTAAAAATATGGATAAAAATAAAACATTTCCTACTCTATACCATATATCCAAATGGATTCTAGCATATTAGGAGCATGGATATGAAATGTAACACAATAAAGTTAATAGTAGAAGATGTAAGAGTATAATTTTAATTTTCAAAGAAAACTTCCCAAAGTACTGATTGATCTGATTACATAAAAATTAAAGATTACTATCAGGTATTAAGGATGCAGACTTTTGGTTTTAATTCTGATAGATAGTAGGTTGGAAGCTATCAATTCTGTTCTTACAACAACATAATTTAAGCAATGTGAACATCAGTGACTCTTCTTTGATACATCAAAGAACTGAGGTCCCAGAGCATCAGCCACCCTAACTTCTAGAGAGGCAGATGTGTTCAGGGAAATTCAACAGGTGAGATCACCTTACTTGGAGCAAAAGCTCCAAAACATCATAATTCTGTAGGAACATTAATCTGAGGTGGAGCATGGGAGAGTGAGAAGCTCCTGGGGCTGCAGTCATAGGTAGGTCATATTTCCTCAGGCTTTCCTTCAAGGACTCTATTACCTGCATTCTCAAGGGGTGGGGTCCTCAACTCCTCCACCTCCTCTTTTCTCCTGCCATACTCTGCCCTCCCTTTCCACGCCTTGAGCAGGAAGAGTGACCACCATAAAATCCTCTACAGCCCTACCCTTTATGACACACAAAGCTTAATCCTCCTAGTGCCTCATGGCAGGAGTGAAATTCAACCCTAGCTAGCAGGAGGAAATGACATCCTACTCCACTGCTCCAAATGTCTACCTCTCTCCCCTCAGGCAAAAGAAAAAAAAGTCATAATCAGTAGGGTGAGGACTCTGAGGACACAGACTTCAGAGAATACTGGCTACATCAGAAATGAATTAAAGTGCATGGGGAAGCTCTACTCCTGAAGGAGAGATACAAGCATTTTTGATGTCCATGCCCTCAAGGTAGCCCACTGTGCATCCTAAGAGAATTCATGAGCACATTGGAGACTCATCCCAAACACACATTTACAGTCTAACATTGTGTAGTAGACTTTTAATAGAACAAATGGAAGCTAGAAAGCCAAGAGGCAAAAACAGAAACATGAGGAATTTGATCCCTCTGCTGCCCACAGTTGTAGCAAACATCAGAGAGCTTAACTATTGAAGGCCTATGTCTCTCACTCTTATTGCCTCATACATGTCTAGCTTCCAACAAAACAACTGCAAGCCCTGCTAAAAGGGAAGAAAATATAGAGTTTGAAGAGACAAAACAATTTTTATAACCAAACTCCAGTATGGCACAAATTTTGGAATGATCAGACAGGGCATTTAACCGTGATTAGTATGTTAGAAGGTTTAAAGGAAAGAATAGACAGCACACAAGGCCAGGTGGATGGGACCAGCATAGAGAAGGAGACTCAAAGAAATTGAAGGAAGATGCTAGATTTCAAAAAGGCAGTAATATGATGAAGAATGTCTTTAATAGTCTGGATAATCGGTAGACCTAATGGTGACAAGGTAAGAATAATTGAAATTGTATATTGGTCAATAGAAATTACCCAAATTAAAGTACAAAAAAAAATAAAGAACAAAACAGAGCACTCAAGCACCTTGCTAATTTTTTATTTTATTGTATATAGAGTTGGAATACTGGGAAGATGTGAAACAGAGAACAGGGAAAAAACATATTTAACAAAATCATGGTCAAAATTTTTCCTAATTTATGACAGACAGCAAACCACAGATACAAAAGCTTTACTAAGCAAGATAAATACCAGTACATACATATACATGCAGCCACACACAATGAGACATGCATTTAAATTGCAGAAAAATCAATTGGCTGCATTTTTCATATATTTTGGACTTCTTGGTATGTTCCATCAATCTCTTTGTCTATCTTTTTACCAATACCAAATTGCTATGATTATTGTATCATTAAAATAGTATGCTTGGGAACCAGCAGTTAGCGTAATGACTATGTCGCTGGACTCTCACGTAGTCGACCACGATTCGCGTCCCGGACCCGGTGGCTTAAAACTCACGCCGGGCGTGTGTGCGTGCGTGCCCAAGATCCCAAGAGGAGAATGGAGGAGAAGGGATTGCAGGGATTGCAGCATGACCACCCCCCTGGGGGGTGATTTCTCGCTTTCTGTCTCTATGTCTCTCTCTGTCTGTCTGGCAAGCACACACACCCTACAGTGAAAACCTCTCAAAAACAAAAAAAAAGTATGCCCATCTATTTACTCCTTTCTTAAACAATTATTTATTTAATTTTTATATTATTGTTATTATTATTTTAATTTGCTCTAGGGCATGTGCACTCACCAGAGAAGAGGCAGAGAGAGAGAAAGCGAGAGAGGAAGCTGCCAGGTCTGGGACTCAAATCACAGTTGGCCATGTGGTAGTCCTGCACCTCAACCACCATGCCACCTGCTGGTCCTGCATCTATTTACTTCATAATTTCTCTTGAAAACATTTTATAAAAAGAGAATTGTCAGAAGATCTGTAAGATTTTTCCTGGGTACATTTGATTTCCAGTATGGAAGAGCAAAACTAGCATTTATAATAATAACAGTTATTTTGAGTACTACTTTTTAAAACAGGTTAGAACTTTATTTTCCCTTTACAGTGATATTTTATTCATTTTGCATGCCAGCATATACAGCTCTGTCTCTGTTGTGAAAATTACAACCTATTGTTCTATTTGAATGCATTGCAATATATTTAATAATCTACAGGGCTGAGTGTGAGTTTTTGGAGATAATTTTAGTGGCATTAGTGTAAGCAATATAGCCTGTAGCCATTCCCCTCCCATAGTCTGAAGCACTCTGTGAAGAGAGTTATTTTGCGAGCTTACAAATGGAACTCATCAGTATGAGCTGTGCTAAGATCAAGTGATTCTGTTTCTGGAATAAGCGAGTTCATGTTTCACTGCTACCACTTGCTGACTTACTAATCTTTGAAAAATTACCTATTTGAGCCTCAGTTTCTTTGTCTATAAGACATTTCATTACGTTTTCCCAAGGAGTCAGAGAAAATCATGGATTTGTTAACTCTTCTCAGACTCTCCTGGGAAGGATCTAAGATTACATCCAGAGACCTCTCTGAATTTGCCAGGTGTGCACATGCCCATGAACTGGGGATAGCTGAAGCTGGAGATGAATCACAGCATGGAGATCCTGTTAAGGGTGTGTATGTGATCTCTCTCTCTTTCTCTGTCTCTCTGTCTTTATCTCTAGCTCATCAAATAAATAAATAAACATCTTAAAAATAAGGAAGATTTACAGGTATTCTAGGCACACATTAATTATTCAGAACTTCTGAAACCTGGTATTGCATTTAGCACTGAATTGTAAAGACTATCTTCTTTTACATTTCCCCACTAAATGAGAGGCTTTGTATGTTTTGCCATACCAAAGCAGCCTTAGACGTCAACCCACTTCCTTGCCTGGTACATTTTCCAGTTTTCAATGATGACCTGGAACCATACATGTTAGCTAGAGTCAATGACTGGAGATCTAAATTATGGTAATAATAAATTGTCCTTTATTGAGTATGTACTTTGCACCAGGCATTCTACTAAATTGTGCTGGGAAAAAAATAAATAAATAAAAAGACATCTGGGGCCAGCAGGTTGTGTAGTGGTTACAATGCTGAACTCCATCATGGCCAACCATAATTCAAGTTTCAGACTTGGCAGCTTGAAAAATCACATTGGGCTCATGCATATGCCCAAAATTCCAGGAGGAGAAGGGATTGTGGCATGGCATCTGCCCTGGGAGGGCATGATTTCTCACTTTCCCTCTCACTGTCTCTCTGTTTCTTTCTATGACAAAACCTTAATTAAAAAATATATATATATAAACATCCATATTCCAAAAACATGAGTGGAGGAGAAAAGATAGAGAATTTAGACCTTGACTTCACACTTTTCACAAAAAATAATTAACAATAAATAAATGTAAGTGTAAATGCAGATGATAAAACTTCTAGAATACAATATTGGCAAAAACCTAGGGGACCAGGGTTTGACAATGACATTTTAGATGCAACAACAGAATGATTCCTGAAAAAAAATAATAAAATATGAAATAAAATAAAATAGTCAATGAGTTCGATTTCTTAAAATTAAAAAGACTCTGTACCAGTAGGTGGCATAGTGGTTAAGGAGGCAGACTCCTACATGGCTGACAGTGATTCAAGTCTTGCACCTGGCAGCTTAAAAATAATACTGAGCACATATATATGCATGCCAAAATCCCAGGAGGAGAATGGAGGAGAAGTAATTATGGCATGGCTGTTCCTGCTGGGAGGTTGATTTCTCAATTTCCCTCTCACTGTCTCTTTGTCTCTCTCAGGTAAGTGCACATGCCCTATGGCATGTTCCTGCTGGGAGGTTGATTTCTCAATTTCCCTCTCACTGTCTCTTTGTCTCTCTCAGGTAAGTGCACATGCCCTATGGCAAAAACCTTTTAAAAATTTTAAAAGACTCTGTGAAAGATACTGTCCAGAGAATGAAAAGACAAGCCACAGATGGGGAAAGAATATTTGCAAAATATCTGTCTGATAGCTTGTTTCCAAAATATACAAATAACTCTTAAAACTCAACAATTAGAAAACAAACAACTTATTTAGGATATGGAAAAGAGATCTGACATCTCACTGATGGAGATTTACAGGTAGAATATAAAAATATTTTTAGATGGCTTCCAAGATGTCAACCAAGAATTCCTGAGTCAGTGACAGGTACTGGATTTGCCCTGACAAGAAATGTGGAAATGTAATCGGTGTGGAAGAAAACAGCTGAGACCAAGAGGATGAAAGATGGGGACGCTGAAATAGGAAAGACACTTGCAGAAAAGAGTTGAGGCCTATTCAGCGCTAATGGTTGGCAATGTAAACTTGCAGTAATGTGCACTGGGCCAGAAGATCAGAGTGCAACATGTGTGATACTCCAAAGTATGCTAGAAGAAAGAACAGGATATGGCGGTGGTTTTAATGAAAGAGAAAATGTTGAGTACATAGAAGGAGAAGAATCTGATGATGAATATGATGAGTTTGGACTTACAAAGAAAAAAAAATAGAGAGGAAAGGCAGTTGGTCCTGCATCTATACTAAAGGAAGCTGAAGATAAAGAACCTGCAGGCGAAGAAGAGGATGAGGATGAAGATCTTTCTAAAAATAAATTAGATGAGGATGAGGATGAGGATGAAGATGATGCTGATCTCTCAAAGTATAACTTTGATACCAGTGAAGAAGAAGATAGTAATAAAAAGAAATCTAATAGACAAAATCTCTCAAAGTCTCTATCTTCACATTCACAATCTTCATCATGCTCATCCTCCCCCTCAAGTCCAAGGTCTAGATCCACGTCCTTTTCAAGAAGTTCTTCCAGCTCACAGTCAAGATCTCATTTCATTTCCAGAGGATGTTTGAGATTTTGTGGGTCGAAATCAAGCTCCAGATCCCACAGGGGCTCTTCTTCCCCACAAAAAAGATCTTATTTGAGTTTATCATCTTCTCTTAATAGGAACAGAAAGAGAAGTCATTCTAGATTTTCATCTGGTGATTGGAAAAAAAAAAAAAAAAAAAGACAAACAAGATTATGGTCACCTGAAAGCCAGGTGATTGGTGAAAACACTAAACAACTCAGGGCCAACCCCTGTGGAACAACAGAACTTTACCCAGGAGCCACAGGTCGTCTTCCAGATCATCCCATTCTGGTTCCCGTTCAAGTTCAAGAAAAAAAATAACATATTAGAATTTACATCTTTTTTTAAAAATCCAGTGTAGTGCATGAAACATATATTTGAAGAAGTTGGTGTCTTACTTGGTCAGAAGTGTTAAATCTCCTAGTACAGGTGCATGCCTTTCATTGCTTTGCAGAACAAAACAGGTGTGTTTATTTGTGAAATTAGAAGTAAATAGCATTTTAAGCCATAATGTTCCAGAATAGGTCAATATGTTTACTGTTGATTATTTACCGCTATTTGCTTCATTTCCAACATTTTAGCTATAACAAAATACTTTATTTCCTAATTTCAAACTCCTGTTTTTGTCATTTCCAAATTTATTCTGTCTGTTGGCTAAGGCAAAATTACCTAGGTTTCCCTAAACTTTGGGGTATGGAAGTAATACTGGTAAACTACTTGGAAACAGCCTGTTCGTATTAGTCTGGGAAAAGAAGAAATCCCATTTATTGTTATTAACCTATGTCAAAATGATTCTTACTTTAAAAAGTTGAAAGAACTTTTAAAACATCCAACTGGAAATGACTTTATTTTGAAATTCCTGTGCTAAGGGTGCCTTAGCACCATTGTCTCTCTTTTATCCAGTTTTAATTTTTTTTGTAACACCACATTTAATGCAAAAGAATCTTGTTACTTGTAGAAAGAGGAAGGAAGGTGTTACTCATTTTCCTTTTTAACATTTGGAGCAAGAAAGTCTAGCAGTTTATCTCTTTACTACTGAGGGTTGCCTGTGTGATAAGCAAAACATCTTTTTTCAAAATGCTTTTTTAAATATTTCAAGAAGCTTTGTGTGATAACTTTAAATATTCAGTTACCAAATAAGTTAAGAGTAGATAAGTGTAAATCATATATAGCCAATGGCACAAACTAAAGAAAACTTTTGAAGTATATTTCTCTTTAGGTGAAAGACCAACAGAGACCTTGTAAATTTAAGTGAACATTATGTTGCAATATCTATAAACACACTGTGTAAAATTTTCTTCTAAATAAAAAAAAATGCTTAATTCTGTATCATTAATTAATGCATCATCCTTAATGATGTAAGCAAAAACTATTTTGTTATCTGTTCACTTGAAATAACTTATGGGTTAAAATGCTTTCAGTTTGTTTGTTTTATTGCTCAGAATTGAAATCTGGTCTCATTTTGTTTTCTGGCTCAAAAACAAAAAAGATTCTTCTTAACAGTATCTTCAGCGACAATGTAAGGTAAGTATACTGTATTAAGGGAAATAAAAATTGTGCTTGGGGACATTTTGTTATGAGGCATTGATTTTATCATCTGCTACAATTTAAATAAAAATTAAAAACATTTTAAAGTATTTAAGTAGACACACTCAACAAAAATTATATCTGGGGTTATTTAAGTAGACACACCCAACATAAATTATATCTGTTTCTTTTCTAAGTCTTTTTCTCTTCAGCGATGCAAAGATGAAAGCAAAATATCTTCTGTAGAAATATTTTGCTGCTATTTTCACAGTGAACTTTCCCATGTTTTTTATGTGTTCATTTTCATTGCTACATTTACTGTAAGTTGCACAAGAACTTTTTCTCTCTTGTGGTTATGCCTCAGACTTTTTGAAAGTCTACCTTCTAAATTGCCCAGGTGATCTCCCTAATTCTATATGTTACCATTGGTTTATTCTTGTGCTTTTTTTGTATTTAAAACTTTGGCTGTACTAAGCAAATGCAAGGCTATATATTTAGCTAATAGTAATTTACAGACAATCCAGCACTAATTCATTTCATAAGGAAATGATGCTATAGACAAGTGTAAATAAAGCCTGTGAGACAAGCATCAAGTAGTGTCTGTTAGAAATAGAGACTTTTAAGCTTAATATATGTATTTAACATCTCACATCATGATTTTTTTTTTATTTGAGAGAGAGATTTGTTCTATTGATTGCATGGACTTGCCAGAAACAGAGAGACAGAAAGTGAGAAATCACCTCCCTGGGGCAGGGGGCAGAAATAGCCACACTGCAATCCCTTCTTCTCCACTCTCCTCTCAGGATTTTGGGCACTCACACACACACACACCCTACGTGAGTGTTAAGCTTCCTGATCTGGAACTCGAACCATGGTCGACTACATGGGAGTCCAGCGATGTAACCATTACACCATCTGCTGTTCCTGTCATTAGGGGATTTCAAAGTAAAACAACCCAAGACTACCATTATGCACTTATTAGAATGGTTAAAATTCCAGACAAGGACGACAACCCATGCTGCTGAGGAGAAGTAAGAACTCCATCATTGCTAATGGGAATAAAAAAATGGTTTAGGTATTTTGGAAGACATCTTGTCAGTTCCTTATAAAACTAAGCATACTCTTACTCTTTGATGAAGCAATCACACTCCTTGGTAATTTTATAACTGAGTTAAAACCCTATGTCCACATGAAAATTGGCACACAATTAGTTATAGCATTTTATTATTTATTTATTTTAATTTTGCCAGAGGGTGTGAGAGTTCACCCGAAAGAGACACAGAGTGAGAGAACTAAAGCGAGAAAGCATCTCCAAACTACAGCCCTCATGGGGAATGGTCATGCCATAATCCCCTTTACTCCATTTCTACCTTCTACTGAGATTTAGGGCATGCATACACTAGCACCGAACATGGTTTTTAAGCCATCAGGTCTGAGATTCAGACCATATATTTGGCCGTGTGGGAAACAGCCTGCAACCACCTTAACCACTACACCATAGGCTGGCCCAGTTTATTTATTTGTTTGTTTATTTATTTAGAAGTTTTTCTATAGGGCGCGCGTGCTTGCAGGAGAGAAACACAGAGCCAGTGAGAGGTAAAGTGAGAAGTCACCCTCCAGGAAGGATGGCCATGCTGCAATCCCTTCTCTAGGAATCTGGGGCCTGCACACATACACACCTGCCATGAGTTTCAAGTCAGCAGCTTTAGAACTCAGACCATGATCAGCCATGTGGGAATCCAGCAATGTAACCATTATGCCATCTACTGCCCCCCCCCCCCAGGTTTACTGTTAAGTGTCCAAACTTAGAAGCAGCCACAATGTTCTTCAGTGAGTGAATGGATAAGGTGTGGTACATTCAGACAATAGATTTAGCATTAAAAAGAATCAATTATGAAGCTATGGAATGATATGGAGGACATTTCGATAAATATTACTAAGTAAAAGAAGCCAGTCAGAAAATGCTATATACTGCATGATTCTAACTTTTAAAATTCTAAAACGGGTATTATAGAGATGGTGGAAAGATTGGCAGTTGCCAGAGGCTGGTAAGAGGAGGAAGGGGTAAAGAGATGAAGCACAGGGGATTTATGAGAAAGTGAAAATATCCTCTGTCATAGTATGGTGGTGTATTAAAACCTGTGTCAAAGCCTATAGACTCATACAACAGAAAGAGTAAGCTCTAAGGGAAAGTGCTGACTTCAGTTAATAATAACATCAATATTGGCTCATCACTTATAGCAAATGTGTCACACAAAAGCAAGATATTAACAGTGGGGTATAGCGTCAAGAGAAACAGAACCAATAAGACATACATACATACACACACACACACACACACTCACACATATAATTTGAACCACTAATAGTGTCATAGTTTAATTGAAAGTGTATTTCCTTTCATATACGTGTGTGTGTGTGTGTGTGTGTGTGTGTGTGTGTGTATGGAGAGAGAGAGGTTAACTTTTAGGAATAGGCTAATATGATCATGAAGACTTCCAGACAAGATCTGTAGGTAATATGGCAAGCTAGTGTTCCAGGGAAGAGCTGATGGTACAGTTCAAGTCCAGAGGCCATCTGCTGGCAAATTTCCTTAGGAAAAGTCAGTCTTTTTTGTTCAGTTCAGGCCTTCAACTAATTAGATGAGGCCCACGCACTAATGGAGGACAATCTGCTTTACTCAGAGGCTATTGATTTCAATGTTAATCTCATATAGATCCAAAACGCTCTTTAACAGATATATGGGCATTGTGTCCAGTCAAGCAAGTGGACACGTAAAATTAACCATTACAAGAGAGAAACTGGAGCAGAGGGGGTAGATGGGTATAGAGTAATTCTCTGTTTTTTAAATCAATTTTACTGTGAACTACAAATGACTCATTAAATCTTCTGTTTCTTGTGTCACATACATAAACAGTGTCCTCTATTCCTTTTAAGATTTGTTTTTCATATTTAGAGCTTTAATCCATCTGGAGTTCTAAATTGGGAACCATAATTATGCTTATTCCATAGAGAGGGCCAATTACTTTTTTTGTTTAGTATACCTTTTTCTATTAACACGTTAGATTCTCAGAAACACTATCTGTGGTATCTCTATTATACCAGAATCCTTTTTACCTATGTCTTAACGGTATCATGTTAAAAATAATGCTGTTTTTCATTGATGCTAAGAAGCATATTTATTTTCATACTTTTATCATTTATAAATTTGGAGTTTTTTTAAGAGATTTTTTCTATAGACTACATGCACTTCCTAGAAAGACAGAGAGAGACAGACAAACAGAAAGCAAGAAATCACCCTCCAGGGTAGATGGCCTTGCTATAATCCCTTTTCCTCCATTCTCCTCTTGGGATCTTGGGCTCACATACACACATGCCCAACATGAGTTTAAGCGGCCAGGTCTGGGACTTGAACTGGGGTCGGTCATGTGGGAGTCCAGCATCCTTGACCACCACACCACCTGCCAGTCCAATAATCATGTATCTTATAATTATGATTACCAAGAAATCAATGAAAGTCAATATATATGTGTGTATATATATATACATATATGTGTGTTTGTGTGTGTGTGTATATATATATATATATTTTTTTTTTTAATTTGCCGGAGTAGGAGAGGGAGAGTGAGAGAAAGCATCTCTCATGAAGAATGACCATGCTGCAGTTCTTTCTCCATTTCTCTCTCCTTTAGGGATTTGGGGCACTCATATTCACCTGGTGTGTTTCTCAAACTGCTGAGTCTAGAAATTGAATTGTGCTTACACAGTAGGCCACGTGGGGTCCAACCACCTTAACCACCATGCCACTGACTGTTAGAGTACCTATATCTTATCAAGGAGAGAAACTCTCTTTAATGTTATCTTGGCTATTCTTGGACTTTGGACTTCCATATTTTTGAAGCAATTTACACACACACACACACACACACAGTCTTTGGAGAATATATCGGGTTGCCAAAATAAAACGCTGTAGATTGAGTGACTTAAACAACAGAATATTCTTTTTCACAGATCTGGAGGCTAGAAGTTCAAGAAATTCTGGCCAGTTTAGTTTCTGGTGAGAACTGTCTTCCTTGTTTTCACAGAGCTGCCTTTTCATGTGTCCTCTCATGGCAGGCAGAGATCAAGCAATTTGGGGTCTCTCCTTATGAGGACATAATCCTGTCAGATCAGAACCCACCCTATGACCTCATTTTATCCCAAGTGCTTTCTTACTCTAAGACTCAGACTGAAAGTTAGGGCTTCAATATATGGACTTGGAACAATTCAGTCTATTATGCGTGACAATGCTCATACAGAGAGAACGTATGCATTCAAACAGCTAGCAGAAAACCAAGACCCACCACAGAGATCAAATAGCACTCTGAGGGGACCATCTCAGCAACTGTGGAAAAGGAAAACTTCTAGAACATAAAAACAGTAGTTAGATGCCAGCCTGTGGCAAAGCAGTAACACAACACTCTATGATGTTGGACTCACATGGGAAGGTCCTGGGGTTACATCCCAAGGCCTCCTACACACGCTGAGTGTTATGTGCATGCCTGTGAGCCTAGCCGGCTGAGGCTGAGGGTGAACCATGGCATGAGGACCCTGTTAAGGGTCCTCTCTCTCAGAAGAAATTAATTAGTTTACAAAAACAGTAGTTGGAGAAGAAAAATTCTCCCACTTCATCTGGTGATTGGATCATTTCATGATATCGCAGGATTAGTTGAGTGGTATGGTGGAGGTAGCAGCCCATCACAAGATTCAGAGATGGATACAGAGGCAATTATGTTCACGTTAACTGTTTTTTCTCACCATTGCGGTAAGAGAAAAGTGGGAAAATCAAGGTAGAACAGAGCACAGGGAATCGAGTAGGACCAGCAGTGAGTGACATGGAGCTGAAGCACCAACTGTGTCCTGGCAGGTGAGAAGCAAAGTGAGTTCAGATTAGAGAAGGATGAGGGCAGTAAGCATTTTGAGGGCCAGGCTTCAGGTGACCACAGGCAACCTGGCAGAGCATGGGAGGAACAAGGCTCTGAGTGTCCTAACAGAGGCTCCAGGCGTACAGAGCTGCATGAAGCCTGAGACTGGGCTTTGGCTTGAAGACACTGTATTGAAATTTCAAGGCAAAAGTCAAAGAGCAAAGGACATCAAGGAGCCTGTCCCGAAGGGCTCCCATCCAGCTCTGCTTCACTTTCCTCTAAAGCAAACAAACAAAGAACCACTGGACTTGGCCGAAGAGTTCAGAGCACTTTATCATTTCATTTTATAAATAAACCCATAATTACATATCAGTTGGAGAGAGTAAATATTGCACATTCTTTCTCTTCCTGTCATTTTTTACACATGTTATCTTTGGGTGCTGAGGCTGCAAATGCAGCATTGTTGGTTATCACACTTGTAAGCCTCTGTCCTCCTCCCTGCTATAAGCCAAATAGCTTTTAAAGAAACATGCAGCAAGGAAAAAACAAGTTATGCTCTTTTCTTTTCTCTAAACAGTCTCTCCAGAGCACAGCTTCAAACCCCTTCATTTAGTGGGCACGTGGTGATGGAATTTATGATTTCTTGAGTAGACGATGCACAATGTGGGACACACACAGACACATAGTATTGCCTTGGGAAAGCAGAGTGTGGAAAAGTTAAACACACGTTTGACATGAGTCCTGGAGAGGGACTAGAAAAACCATTGTCAGCTTGGGCTTACACACAGCAGACAAATTTCTCACAGTCTGGATGCTGGATGAGAAAAATCAGGTACCTCATTTTTCTCAATATTTTGTAATTGTTGCCACGTTTTTTTAAATTATTCATTTAATTTCATTTATTATTATTCTTCATAATTTGACCAGAAAGAGAGAGAAAAAGGGAAAGTGAAAAAGCAAGTTGTCAGGTCTGGGACTTGAACCACGGTCAGTTATGGGGAGACCAGCACCTTAACCATAATGCCACCTGCTAGCCCCCGTTTTATTTTTGTTGCCATTTTTAAGGGGGAAAATACCTTTCATTTTATGGGGTCAGCAGATGGTATGGTAGTTAAGGCTCTGGACTTCCACATGGTCAACAACAGTTTGAGTCCTGGACCTTGTGTCTTGTCTTCTTGTTTTCTGTCTCTCTGTCTCTCCGGTGAGTGCATGTGCCCTATAGCAAATTAAAAGACAATAGCAATAAATAAAACTAAATCAATCTCAAGAAAATACCTTTTATTTTCAATCTTTATCAGTTTACCTCTTAATTTGGAAGTCATTGTTACATTGTTATTTGCTCATTCTTATTTCTTCTTTCATGAATTAATTTTGTACACTTTTTAAATAATATTTTTATTTTACTTTTTATTTGTGAGACCTTTTAAACATTAAGAATGTTCAAATTGTAAATTTAGTTTGGGTCCTGTTGATTTTTTTTTTTTTCATTTAATAGAGTCAAATCTATTGGTCCTCCCTTATGTTTTCTTGTAGGTTGTATTTAATGCACTTATTTATTAAATTTATTTATCACTTCCATGAGTGATAGAGTCAGAGAGAGGTAGACTGAGAGACAACACCCCTGAGGGTCTTCACACTAGAGACCACCCCAGTTTCAGGCAGCCCCTGGATACCCTTGCAGACCCTCCAGACACAAGCTTGGAACCTTCCCACGTCAAGCAAGATCTCATTTTGTTTTACTACTGTGCTGTCCTCCAGTCCCTACATTGTATTTTAAAGGATCCAGCTTCCTTTCACATCCTTCTATTCTCGTCTCCCAGGCAGAGGCAGCAGATTTCAAAAGTCCACAAGATGTGATGGGATGTCAGAATTATAAGGACAGTCATTGGGTCCATAAGCTGAACACCGTCTCCTCAGCCTCTGAGGGCCATGTAACCTGTGAGCAAGCATCTTCCCCATGTTACAACTGTGTTGCCCTGACATGGCTTGCCAGAAGGAAGGAAGTTCAATAGCCACTGGATTCTATAGCTATACATAGCTGTCCCATACACCAGGACAGTCAGGACACTGGACTGATGGCATAGATTATTTGACCTTTCTAAGTATTCCTGAAGAATGCCAAAGTGTTTTCAAAATAGTTACACTAATTTAAATTTGCATCAGCATTGTATGGAAGTTAAGGTTGTAACATAACCTCTATTTTTCTTTCATTCATTAATTTATACATTTTAAAATGTATACTTTTAGCACTAGCGTTTTTACTTAAAATACAATAAAACACAATTTTCACATGTTCTTGCTGTCATAAAACTTTCATTCACATAAATTATTTTGAAAGACACAATAGCAATTTCTAGTTGTTTCTTGCTATCAATTCTTGACCCTTCTTAGATAAGAGTCACAATTTTGACTACGGGCAGACTCCTTTTCCCTGCCTTCCTGACGATCAGGAGATGGCATGCTGGACAAGAGGGTACGGCAAGCATTTTCCTCTACCTTTAGTGCCTGCAGGTGAGAGGCTGTCTTCAAGACCACAGGAGAAGATGATGTCCATTAAACAGTTGAAACTAGCTGGAGTTTTACTTAAGAAAAAAATAAGCTTATGCTCTGCCAAACACTGTGTTATGTTGAATTGTACTATTAAACAATGACTGAGATTACATTTTAAAAATAATTATTCCATTTTATTTATTATTGCTATTGTTTTTAATTTGCTATAGGGTACATGAACTCACCAGAGAGAGACAGAGAGATAGAGAGAGAGAGAGGGGGAAAGTGAGAAAGCAAGTCTCCAGGCCCAGGACTTGAAACACAGTCAGCATGTGGGAGTCCAGCACCTTAACCACCACACCACCTGCTTGCCACAAGACTGCTTTTGTTTGTTTTTTTGGTGCTATTTTTTTTTTTTTACTATAGTGTGCATGTACTTGCCAGAAAGAGAAAGAGAGAGAGAGCAAGAGTGAGAAAGAGAAAGCAAAAAGTCACCCCCCAGGGGGATGGCCACATGGCAATTCCTTGTCCTCCATTCTCCTCCTGGGATTTTTAGTATACACACACACGTCCCCAACATGATCTTCAAGCTGCCAGGTCCAGAACCCAAAATGCAGTCAGCCATGTGAGAATCCAGTGCCTAAACTACTACACCACCTGCTGACCCCCCAAGACTACTTTTTAAATTAACACGGAAACCCTGGTTGCCACTAGCTGTCTATTGAGTGGTCTGTGGCATCCCATTCTGCTTGAATGTGGATGACTCATTGTCAAATTGAGGCATTAGCATTTCCCTCATGACAATATGATGTGGATTTGAAATGTTGCACACATTTATTTTTGGTGTTTTAAAAGGAGCTTACACCAGTTGGCCCAAGGACAAAGTCTAATTCAAACTTGAGCTTGTGACTGTCATGACTATAAATGCAGAGAGGATAGGAAGTCTTGCTGCTGATAGTGGATGAAGTCCATTGCCCCACACAGCATGTAAAGTACATGGACTGACATTTCACACATGTATGTAAATTTACAAGCTGAATATCTGCTCCTAGCTGGAGCTAAATGTTGCCCCTGAAGGGTGGAGGTAATTTATTTCCAGCCAGCTTCCTCTTGGGTGGATCTCGTGTCTCTGAATCACAGGAAGGAAAAACTGGCACCCTCTGCACCCTCTCTCTCCTCTAGGATCGCCTCCTCATGGCCAAGCCCACTTGTCATCGGGAGAGAAGCTAGCAGACTTCTGTCCCCACCTGTAACTTTGAGACTTGACTACAAATTCTGAAACAGACTTGAATGGAAACTGTAAGGAGCTGTGTCACTTTGCAAGAAGACAGGGAAGAGTGGTGTGAACTCTGCTCCACCCATAAGTCCCACGTGTCCCCATGTCCTCTGCCCCACTGTGGGTGCTCACGTCTCCCTGCAGTTCTTTACCAGCCCTGTGTCACCCTACCTCTCTAGGCTGGGACCCTTCTCAGAGCTGCCCAGGAGGTTCCTGTAGCCTTTCTGCATGTGGGCCTGTCCTCTGACAGTGTGTCAGCCCTTTGTCACCACTAGAAGCTCAAAGATTCCTCCAAGGGGCAGCAGTAACCTCATCGACACACACCCTGGCTTCTCCACATTTTCTGCTTACAGCAAAGCAGATGTCCCTGCTGTCCAATCATGGCCTCACTCCTGCAGAGATATGCCCCACTGATGCACCAGCATCCTTCTCACACATGCCCTTCCTGCCTTCTAGCCTGGCCCTGGGGGTCATGTGCCCTCATGTTCTTTCTCTGTCCCCCACGTAAGATAGCTAAGCCATCACCTCCCACCTCAAGAACAGGCATCCAGACATCTACATCCCTACCCCCAGGACAGATCTATCTCTGAAGCTCTGCAGAGCCCCCTCTGGGATTCTGATCATCTTCACCAAACCTCCCAGTTGGTGTCAGGAACTATAATCTGGTCCTATGCCAAAGAGATTTCCAAGTCAGCTCAACCCTTTGCTCCATTCGAAGATAGTCTGCCTACAACCATAGTAGATGGGAAGAGCAGAGACAGACACCTTGAGGGCTTGCCCTGAGGCCTCAGTTCTGACCTGGAAAACTGCCCTGGACATGGAAGGTCCATCAAACACCCATATAGAGTTTGGAGTATGGCATCCTGAGTGCAGAGCTGGTGTTTATCAATAACTCCCCCACCTCTGTATTTCTGCTGAGGTGACTGGAAGCACTGGTGAGCTGCCAAAGGCCAATCCCACTAGGAATGATATTTCTCAGGAGCATCCATTAAATCAACACTAGGTATAACTAGCTAGCTAGCTATTATCTATCTATCCATCACCTGCCTATCTATATTTATATTTCTAAAGGGCATAGCAAATCTGAATAAATAATAGTTCTCAAAAAGAAAGATATGTCTCATAAATTGGCAAATTTTCCAAGTTACAAGTAAATCATTAATTTGCTCAGAATTCAGAAATACTAATTTTTGAAATTCAGTGACTTAATTCTGAAATTCAACTGAAAAGTTAAACATGCAAACATCATCAAACATTTTTTGAAAATAGATATTAAGGAAAGGATATTTGCAAAACCAGATATTAACACTTAGCATAAAGACACTGAGTTTTTGAGGTAGGAAGTGACATCACTGCATTTTGAACAGAAAATGACATCATAATATTGCTGGCACTGCAAGTGCTGTCAGGAGTTGACAATAAAATGAGTCCAGAAACAGATTTTAAAACATAGGAATGAAATGTAGAGTGCAGGTGGCATTCCAAGTCAGGTAACAAAAACAAAAACAAAAATAAACAAACAAACAAACAAAAGAATGTATTATTAAAAAATGAATTGCAGTATTTGGCTACACATTTTAAAAGCTTTTTTGTTTCTTTATTACATAGGATACACAACAATACATTTAATTAAACAAATTATAGAAATCTCAACTTAAAAATTAAAGAAAACATAGAGAACCATTTGAAGACTTTCTAAGGTGTTTTCCTAAACAGGAATTAGAAAGTGCACACTTTTAAGTTATAAAAAGGTAAACAGCAACAATGTAAAGAAAGTTGAGGGGCCAGAAGATGGTGTGATGGTTAAGGCACTGGACTCCCAGATGGCTGACCATGGTTCAAATCCTGGACCTGGTGGCTTGCCTTCTCACTTTCTCTCTCTTTCTTTCTCTCTCTTTCTCACTCTGTCCCTCTCTGGTCAAATTTAAATGAATAAATGAATAGAATGAAATAAAATCATTCTTTAAAAAGAAAAAAAAAGTTGAAAGGCAAGGAAACACAAATTTGTGCACCTGTGTGTGTATATATAAAAATATGTATGAATACAGACCCACACCATAATGTACATGTACATACAATACACACTTGTATAATGCATCCAATAAAAAGTTCATGTATTGAGCAGCAGCAGATGGTATGGAGGTTAAGAGCTAGATCTCATGTGGCCAGCTTCATGGTTTGAATCTGGAACGGGCTCACTTGCATGCTGCCCACCCCTGCTGCCAGAAATAAGGGTGAAGACAATACAGACATAGATGTTAGACTCTCAAGAGGAGACTTGCTAACAACACCCACCTCTTGAGAATGGAATGTTCTATACTGCGAAGAAGTGAGTTCACTTTAAGGCGAGATAGACAAGCAAAGGTTCAGTGCTGCAGAGCCTGGCAGACTGGCACTGATCTGTGGCCCAGTCCCCACAGTCCACACACCAGCACCAGTCCATGGCCCAGGGGGTAGGGACTCTTGCTCTAGCCCATCAGATCTTGGGCACTCACTTGTGTGCCTGGTGTGTTTCAGGCTGACCAGGCTGGGGACTTGAACTATGGTCACCATGTGGGATCTGTCTTCTCTTGCACAATGTTTTACCACTGCACCAGAGAGACTGCCCTGCTCTGAATTTTACTTATCTATTCCTAGCTCCTTAACAAACATTAATCACCCATTCAGATTAGGGATCAAGATGAGTCAAGTCCAGTCTTCATCTCTGAAGAGCTCATGGCATTGAGACATCACCAGCTGGTAGCTTAGTCCATGCTACAGAAGGAAGGTAGGAGGTAGAATAAAGGGAAAGTTATGAGGTCAGACAAGTTAGAGAATAGAGTTCCTGAGCTGAGTAGAGGAAAGTGAATACAAATTCCATTGCTATAATATAAGGCAGGATGGCATCCACATCATTTCTGATAAGAGAAAGGGGCTAGGCTATAGGAAAGAAAAATTGAATTATTTAAAATTATTATGTTAATTTTATTGTTTAATTATTAAAATGTTATAGTTGGGAAAACTAAGGTGCAGAAATCTTACTAAGTTCACTTCATTTCATTGCCTGAAAAATAGTGATAGTGGTCCTTCTGGAGTGCTGAGCAGAGGACAGTTTTCCTAGGCTTCAGACAACTTTATGAGATCTGGGAATTTGGCCATGGACAGACCTGACTCCAGGCTGAGGTCTTCCTAACCACTGAGTACAACTACCTGCAAGAAATAAACCTGACCTCAGGACCAGCAGTTAGTGTAATGACTATGTCGCTGGACTCCCATGTAGTTGAACACGGTTCGCATCCTGGACCCGGAGGGTTAAAACTCACACCGGGCGCGTGTGCATGTGTGCCCAAGCTCCCGAAAGGAGAATGGAAAAGAAGAGATTGCGGCATGGCCATCTTCCCCGGGGGGTGATTTCTCGCTTTCTGTCTCTATATCGCTCTCTGTCTGTCTAGCGAGTGCACGTGCCTATAGGAAAAACCTCTCAAAAAAAAAAAGAAAAAAGAAATAAGCCTGACCTAAACAATGTTTGTGAGCCTCCATGGTGCTAGACTTGCCTGCCTAGACACCACCGTCTTCAGTTATTGACTCAGACTTCCACCTCTTCTCTAGACATGTTACAGACACCACTCCTAGTAAGTCAGGACCAGGTAACAGGAAACTCCCAGTGTACATTCATCCTGTAATCACAACCTTTAACTGAGACTCTCTTGCTTTGTCTTTTCCTATCAACACTTGAGTTTCTGCCTATGGTGGCCTGAGAAGTTCTTCATGGAACAGAGAGTCTTTGGGTTCTCTAAAAGTCACCTAGGAGAAATGATAAATATTTTCATTTTGAAAAGCAGATGCATTTAGTGTGTACTTCAATAGAAAAAAATTGCCTTCATGTGTTGATCTGTTGCTATTGGATTTCTTTATATTCTGGAGTACACTATGATGAACATAAGTTGCTCAATGGGGCCAAGAGGTTAAGCCAGAAATAAAGGGTGACAACAACACAGACATTAGACTCTCAAGAGGGGACTTGCTAACAACACCCATCTCTTGGGAATGGAATGTTCTGTGCCATGAGGTAGTGAGTTCACTTTAAGGGGAAATAGTCAAGCAAAGGCTTAGTGGAGGTCTGCTTGTTAAGGATGCTGAAGTAGACTTTGTTCATCTTTAGGCTCATCATATGTATTTTAGAAATGAATAAACCATGTTTTTGAATATATATATTTTGCAAATGAATTAAAAGTAGTAAATGGTCCATGTACTAGTGGCAGAACTCAGAGTTCACCCAGGCCAGGGCACTTTGGACTCCATATGATGATTGGTCTTGGGGGCTGAGAGCCTCCTTTGGGTGCCTCAGGACAGCACTCACTGGACAACTGAATGGGCACCTTCAGCACTCCAGGTAACTGAGGTTCTCATGAGCAAGGCTGTATGCAGGCCCTGCCAGCAGCCACTATTTCAACCTACCTGTGGAAGTTTGATATAGATGGGGCCATCAGGCAGGATAGTGTTTAAGGCACTGGATTCCCATGGAATGGCCAACTGCAGTTCAAGACCTGGATGCTGCAATTTGAAAATCACATCTGATGTGTGTGTGTGTGTGTGTGTGTGTGTGTGTGTGTGTGCGTGTGCGTGTGTGTGTCTGTGTGTGTGTGTGTGTGTGTGTGGATTGTGTATGCTCCAAATTCCAAGAAGAGAATGAAGGAGAAGGGATTTCAGCATGGCCATCTCTCCTAGGGGGTAATTTCTCACTTTCCCTCTCTCTGTCATTCTCTGGCAAGTATATGCATCCTACGGCAAAACCCCCCCCAAAAGAAAGAAAAAAAAATAAGCAAGCAAAAAAACTTGAAACAAGGATAGCTGACATACATAAAACCTCCTTTCTTGTAAATGTGTTCTTAAGTTCAGAGTGCCTTCACAGTGCACAGAGATGACTTTACTATGTTTAAAATCTCAGTGCAGACTTTCTACTGGAGGCCAATTAATACTCATTCACCCACACAGGCTGGAAATAATTTGTTACATTGTACTGTCATTGTCCTTTGTCACTGAGGACAAGATTAAGTTCAAACACAGTTTTCTGAGAAGATGGCATTTAGTGATTTTAAATTTCAGTGAGAATCAATCTTTAGCAATATGAGGAAAGATACTGCTTATCATTTCTTTACTCACATTTGTGTCACTCACTCACTCACTCATGTGTTCATAATCCACTACAGGGCCACCAATCTCCTCAGTGGAATAGTCAAGAGAAGTGACCAGAAGCTCCTTATCAATTTCTAGCTAGTGTTAACAGGTGCAGTCTACCACAAGTGAAGGCTACCATTGCCCACTGTTGCACCCTTCACATGACGGAATCCCATCAACTGAACACTGCTGGGGAAGTCTGCACCAAAGTCAATGCACTAAGAGTAATTACTATAAAAAGCTCCATCATTCCCTCAGCAGAGCTCTTCAAACTACCCACCTAGGAACACAGCCATGGGGCATTGTTGAGGGATACTGTAGCCATATGGTAAGGCCCTGGGTTCAAATCCAAAGTTGCCCTGAACACTCTGGGTATACCCATAGGCCCTTGGTACTGGCTGGCTGGAAGGCTGATATAGGAGATCAAAGTGTTTTGAGAACCTGTCCTCTTTTTCTCTCTGTCTTGAAACAGACAAATTATTTAATAAACATAAAAAAAAATCTAAGGCCATCTATAATTGAACATTCACCCTATTTTCACAAGAATTACTTTAACTTTGCACTTTGCTAGTTTTTCCCCACCTCAATCTATCCCAAGTCCACCATCACTCTGAGCAGGTGATCTGGTTTCTCTCAATTTATATAGAGAGTAGAATCCCCAGAAGTAAATCCAACAAACTACTCAACACAACTATAAGGGAATATGGGCTTCCCTCAGGAGATACATGAATATAGATGGCATTTCTGTAGGAACTCTGAAATTCTGCGAGGCACCTAGGAGGAGCACACTAATGAGTATGTCGGTGTTGGAAAGTTCTGTTCTCACTTTGGGCAAAGGAAGAAGAAGTGGCACAGTAAGGAAAGATAAATAATTTTGAAATGCTAACTTAAGTAGGTGGTATCAGCTTGAACTTTTTTATTTTCTGTGCTTTCTGCATATTTTCCCTGGCTCTTTCCACAGAGAGAGAGTCAAGGGCACCCTAGGAGCCATGAGTGTACCTAATATCTGGAATTGAAGACAAATACCTGATCCCATGTCTGGGGAAGGGAAAGTTCCAGTCAAACCAAAAGCATCTTGTACCAAAAGGCAAGGAAATGTTCAAAGAAAAATGAGGCCCATAAAATGGTTTTCCACTGGCCACATTAGGAAAATTTGAGTTGAAGAGAAACAATGACTGCAATAGAACACTGAATATAGAAAGAAACTTTCCTGGTCCAGCCTGGATGGTACACTCTGTAGTGTGTTGCTCTCCAGTGCTGAAAACCACATGGCAGGTGGTGGGTTTGGATCTCTAGGTCAATCTGAAACATCTATGAGCACCAAAGATCCTGAAAACCTGAGAGCTGGGAAACGGGTATCACAGAGTGACTAGACCCTGTTGAGGGAACTTTCCCTCCCACTCAACCCCTGTCTGATGCATACATTCTGTCTCTTTAAAAAAAAAATAATAATAAAGAAAAAAAAAACTTGAATCCAGTCTGATATTAACAGAGAAGGAAAGCTTCTTATATGTGAATCAGCTAACAAATACGGAAGAAAGATACAGCTTGAAAATTAGAACTTTCAGACACCACCATAGTGATTAGTTGAGGACAAGATGTTCGGCATAGATTATAATCAATACAGGAAACACTGTGGAGAAATGAATGAAACATATTTCCTCAAAGTATCGTTTTGCGTGTTTTAATCAATGACAAACTTCTTATTACCAGTAACTATCGGCACAGATTACTAAGGGCCCCTGGGTGTGTTGCAAAGGAAAGCACTACTCTTTGCTTTTGTGCCCCAAACATGTATCTTTAATTGAATCTTTGGGGACTCTGGAAGAGCAGACATACCCAGATGATATGACATTCTACAGAACAATTGGCCTGGATTCCCCCTTGCCACACACACACACACACGCACACACACACACACACACAAATGGGAGGACAGGTCTAGATAAAAGATACCTTGAGAGCTATAAGCAAATGTAATACACGATCCTTGATTTCATTCTGATGGAATGATTGAAAATTAAAACCTAAATAACAACATATGATAACTTCATGTGTTAGTCTCCAGACTTTCTGAAGAACTTAAATTTCTGAAAACAAACATTAGGTGAGGAAAAGAGAGAAGTTAAAGGTAAGGAGCAGTTTTCAGTTGGGTGCCGATTTTTGAGAGATTAATCATGCTCTCTATATACCCACATTATGTCAGTCGAAACTACAAAACCAGAAGGCTTGACTAGGTATTGTTTACTTGGAGGTGGTTGAGTGCAAAGAAAGGGTAAAAGAATGAGCCGCTTTTCTTCCTAAGAATTCTGTCTCTGCCACTAACAGATAATCTTAAGCTATCACCTTCATATTCATTCAGGTTACCTGTCAATAATAAAAATGCATTTGGGATTGAGTGAGATTTGTCATGAGTGAAAACTATGATCAAGAGTGGAGGCTTCCTGGGACTAGGGTGCTAGTGAGGTCAGGAAAGGTAAAATGACGGGCAGAGAACAAACTGCAAAGCCCTAATGCCATTAGAAAAAGCTCAAACTTCACCTATGAGAGATATTAAAGAACAATGTGAAATCTCTGTAGAAGGTGCTTGAAAGAGCTTATCATCCATGTCTTTCAAGTATCTACTTGCCCTTCTGTGTTCCCCTCTACTTGCTACATATTCTGGGTAAATTTATTGTGGATCAAGAGCTACATTAAATCTGGGTGTAGGTGGAAGAAATCTGGGGTTCTTGGCCAGCTTTTGGAGATCTTTTCCCTGAGACTCTATACATGTTTTGAAAGGTCCCGTCCTGCTCTTTGGGATTTACCAGGTTTGTTTTAGTTTGTTTTCTTGTAGAATACAGTACCTCTCTGTGAATTATGAGACATGAGTGAATGTTTTCACCAGAAATATAAGAGTTTTTCTTTTGCCTGGCTGTATCAACAGCTTTCTTGGCCACTAGAACTAGGTTGTTTTTGGCAGACCCAGTCCAGGTTCCTTTACATCAGTCTCCTTAGCTTTGATGATGTCTTCACTGGGGCACTCTTGAGTCATGAGGGGTTGAAGATCTGACACACCACTGAAAAGGTATTAAGAAAAGGACATCCTAGGGCCAGCAGGTAGCGTGGTGGTTAAAGACACTGGACTCCCACATGGCTGACCGCAGTTCAGGGCTCAAACCTAGCAGCTTACTTTCTTCACTTTCCCTCTCTCTGTCTCTCTCTCTCTCTCTGGTCAAATTAAAATAAATAATAATAATAAATAAAGTTAAATAAAATAATATTTAAAAAAAGAAAAAAAGAACAAAAAGAAAAGGACATCCAAATGCCAAAAAACATTTCAAATGGGGTTAAGTTCTTTAGCCATCAAGGAAATGTAAATTAAACCTACAAAGTATGACTATAAAGCTACCTAAGAACCTAAAATGAAAAAGACAGACAATGCCAAGAGTTGAAGAAATGGAACAATGAATGACTTGCACACACTACTGTAAGAATGTCAATTGATACAAAAGTTTAGCCTTCTCTACCTAAATTTAATACTCCCAAGCCCAGCTATCGAGCACTGGCACCTGGTTATATAACCCACAGACAGACATACTTTTGGTAACTAAGATGTATTATAAGATTGTTCATAACAGCTGCCAAATCAAGACAAACCCAATGCTCACTGAAAGAATGGCTAAATAAAATATAATATTCCCAACCATAATATGGAAATAAAAACAAATAGACTGCAACAACATACAGCATAGATATATCTTCACTCATAGTGCTGGGTCAAAGACCAACATGAGAGAAATCATACTGGAAAATCCCCTTTATATAGAGTCTTCAAATAGGCATAGCTCTAGATGGCTTTGAAGTCAAGAGAATAGTTGTATTTGGGGAGGACAGAGAGGTAGTGATTGAGAGGGAGCTATCTGGTTCCACAGAAGTTCTCCTAAGGTTGTCATCACAGCCTGTGCACTTGCCTGTGTGTGCGTCTATTTGAGGACTCTACAGTTTGCCCACATTGGCTCTCACTGGCTTACAGCCTCAGCTCTGTCACGGAAAACATCTCCTTTCACGCTTCCATAGTCTTGGCTTGGATGTTAAACACTATCCTCACACTATTCTCAATTAGCATGCCTTAATTTGGAGTCTCCCAGAACCAATTGCTCATAAGAGATGTGTGAATAGGGCGTCTCAGTCTGTCCCCAAAGCTGACCACAGTCTTCAATGTCTTGATCTGCTTGGAATTGTCGCTCAGGGTGTGTTCTTCTACCCATAACCTGCATCACCATTTCATCACTCACCTGCCTCAACTCAGTTTACAAGCCCTCATCCCCATGGATACCCCCTTGCCTTTTCATGGCACATGCCCATTCACATTGCTGGTTCACCATTATCTCTTCATCAAGTGGTCCCTCACAGACAGGAGGCTTTCATGCCCAGTGATTTATCCTTCCCTCTGTTCCATCTCCTTCTGTGTTTAACTGCTTTTCATTGTAAGCATCAGGACCCTCCTAGGCAGGGAGATTGGACACAGCACCTACAAAAGTGCTAGCTCATTACTACTCATTTATCACACTACAATTTTCTACTTTTTTAATAGCCAAAGAGAATATCCAGTCACGAAAGAGAGACAGAAAGAGAGAGGAAGAGAGCACCCCCAATGGAGTATAATCAAACCACAATCCCTTCCCCTCCTTTCTACCCATTCTGTTGGGATTTGGGCCACATGCAACACACCTGGCATGTTTTGCTAGCCACCAGGACTGGGATTTGAACTGCTGTCAACCATGTGAGTTCCAGCTCTCTTAACCACTAAGCCACAGGGCCAACCCTCCACTATAATTTTCACATCTTCGCTTAGTCTGCAGACAGTTATCAATTTCCTGTTAAATTTCACTGCTTTCCCATGCACTGGGGGCTGATAGTAAGAAGTTACTCAGGAAGCTTAAGGAAAATGAGGTAATCCTAGGGTAGGTGAACTGCAGGAAATGAAGTAAGTGATGTGGTAGGAATGAATTGGCAGCTCAGTGGAAGCAATCCAGGAGGGCTCTGTAAGGAAGTGACCTACACAGGGACTCAAAGACCGACAAGAATCCATTGAGAAAGAGGAGGGATAGAGAAAGGAACTGGAAGTGCTTATACCCAGGAGGGAAAACATTGCTCATGAAGGAGGTTCAGAGAACTGTGGGAAACTGGGAGTGTGGAAAGATGCCCCCAGGAGGAGGCAACACTAAACCTGGTAAGAAGGCCACTGGACCTTTGCATTCATTTCCAGAAGATAGCAAGAGGACTCAGGGACTGTCAAGTCACAGGATCGCACAGCCGGTTCTGGGAGAAGGGTTGGCCAAGGTACAGTGAGTCAGAAGAGACACCTGAAGGCAGCATGGTATTGAATCACATGTAAGGCAGGTGAGGAGGGTGGTGTCAGGTACCTGTAGACTGCATATCCAGAGGGGTGTTTGGAGGGAGAAAGAATGGTTCATGGTGATGGGTGCAAGAAGGCGTCAGGAATGGACAGACTTGTCTCTCTGTGTGTGTGTGTGTGTGTGTGTGTGTGTGTGTGTTTGCCTGGGTGCCAGACTGGTCATGACCCAGGCCATGTGGCCCCAGCAGACCTCACAGTATCCTCACATGGACCAGCTTGGAAGACAGGCTAGTGTACCATGCAGATGAAGGGGGACCAATCCTGCCAGTTGCACAGATATAGTCTATACCCTGTCTGCCCTACCTTCCCCTGCAGGCAAACAGCTGTGGCAGCAAGGAAGTGGATCCCCATGTTAAGAGGGAACCACGGGCCACCTTGGAGCTCACTTACCTGCAATCAGCAGCCAGAGTAAAATCTCGGC
>NW_006159780.1:445128-466159 GCF_000334495.1 Tupaia belangeri chinensis | reverse complement strand
AGCCACCTCCCCTCTGCCTTCCCCCTGCCAAGGACAAAGCTGAATCTTGCCGGCCTGAGTCTGCCAGCCAATAAGGACCATGAGGACACTGACCTGGTTGCCCCATCCATGCAACTCTACATGGATTTGGAGCAAGACAGGACCAGTGATCAAGGCTTCCATTTTTCTACTCTCTTGGGAGGTGGGGGATCCTGTCCCCTTCTTTGTCATGAGATCTGAGTCCATATTCCAACACTCTTCAGCATAGGTATTGGTGCCCTGGCCTCACTTCTGACAGATGAGATGTGGCTTCACATGGCCTTCATGGGACAGCTTTGTCTGCTGTTGCACCCTGTGCAACATCAATCCTTCTTCTGCCCTTCAGCACCCCACAGGACCCCACAGTATCCCATAACATCACTCCGAGCATCTGTTATTATAGCTTATTTTCCTGTTCTGGAGGACTGCTTTTCCCATTTTCTGTTCACTCATATTTTTATGTATTTATTTGACAGGGTCTGCTCAAATGTGTCTTATCAGTATGCACCACCTCAGGGGGCCCTGCTGTTATTCTGTTTTCTTTTTTTTTTTTTTCTTTTTTGGAGAGGTTTTTGCTACAGGGCACGTGCACTAGCCAGAAAGACAGAGAGAGACAGAGAGGCAGAGAGTGAGAAATCACCCCCCAGGGGGGATGGCCACACCGCAATCTCTTCTCCTCCACTCTCCTCTTGGGATCTTGGGCATGCACGCACACCCACCCAGTGTGAGTTTAAGCCACCAGGTCAGGGACTTGAACTGCAGTCGACTACATGGTTGTTCAGCGACATAGTCATTACACCCACTGCTGGTCCCTATAATGGTTTTAAGTGTATTTCTCTATGTAGTTTTTGTTTGTTTTTTGCTACAAGGCATGTGCATTCATGAGAGAGAGAGAGAGTCTGCTGTTGCACCCTGTGCAACATCAATCCTTCTTCTGCCCTTCAGCACCCCACAGGACCCCACAGTATCCCATAACATCACTCCGAGCATCTGTTATTATAGCTTATTTTCCTGTTCTGGAGGACTGCTTTTCCCATTTTCTGTTCACTCATATTTTTATGTATTTATTTGACAGGGTCTGCTCAAATGTGTCTTATCAGTATGCACCACCTCAGGGGGCCCTGCTGTTATTCTGTTTTCTTTTTTTTTTTTTTCTTTTTTGGAGAGGTTTTTGCTACAGGGCACGTGCACTAGCCAGAAAGACAGAGAGAGACAGAGAGGCAGAGAGTGAGAAATCACCCCCCAGGGAGGATGGCCATGCCGCAATTCCTTCTCCATTCTCCTCTCGGGATCTTGGGCATGCATGCACACGTGCCAGGCGTGAGTTTAAGCTGCCGGGTCCAGGACTTGAACCGCGGTCGACTACATGGGAGTCCAGCGACATAGCCATTACACTAACTGCTGGTCCCGTGTTTTCTTGAAGAAAGAGGTAGCCTTCTGTTCTCCCTGTGCCCCCAGGAATATTCACCCCTGCTCTCCTCTCTGGCCCACTCTCCAGGTGTGATGGTACATGAGCACTCACTGCTATTTGCCTGAGTGAATAGATCATTTTTGGATGAGTTATTCACTCACAACCCGCACTGCTTCCTGGTGCTGGATCCATCTTTCAATCATTTTTTTTTGTTTATTTTCTTTTTTTAATATATCTTTTATTTCCATTTCTTTTATACATCCGATCACATATGCCACTCAGCTTGCAAAGTGAATATTCCAGCATGTATACATTTCTCACCAATCTGGTTGGGAATACTATACACATCATCAACAGACAATAACCCATCTCTCTGTCCCACAAATGCCCCCTGCTCCTTTCTCTCCCCAATGTCCCTTCTCAGTCTTTCCTCCTCCACCCACCCTCTTCCCACACTGTATTTGGTATTTATAACCATTTTCTATGTTTCTATATCCTCTAGTCATTCAGTTTCTTCCATAGAGTGTAGACAGTCGGTATATATTAAGTGGAGATATACAATGTCTCTCCTTCATAGCCTGACTTGTTTCACTTTGCAGTAAATTATTCAATCTTACCATGTTGCTTGTCTCCTTGAGAACAAACAGAAATCTCTCTAGTGAGGATGATCTTTTCTTTTCATCTAAATTTCCTTCATACAATCTGATAAAAGAACAGGTGCTCAAAACTGCTTTGCCCAGGAAAATTGATGGTAAATGGCCCTGTTGCCCCTTGTTTATGGGAAAAGCTATGATAAGATAGGTTGAGGGGGCTGGAGAAAGCATTGACGGTCACTGGGAGGTTGTAGCACCTGGAGGAATTATGGAGCCTCCACACCTGAGATGGCAGCCATCCTGCCCACACCGGCACACCCTTCACAGTTCATGCACTCAAGTGTCCAGTGCAATGCTTCTGCACCCCTTCTGATGTCACCTATCTCTGTCACAACTGTTTTGCACACTTTACATATATCCCTGAGGTTTCCTGTCTCCAAGACTATGATCAGGAAATGTCCTTTGTCAGACTGTTTTCCTCCTGCCTCCTCAGGTTCAGGTTGCTCAGTTCCATCCACTACTCAGGAACCAACTGGAACAGTGCCAATTTCTAAGCTACCCATGTCCTTCTGTTTGAAGTCTTCTCCCTGGGGCCATCAGAGATTTATTTCTGCAATTTTCACCTATATCAATCATTTTCCATTTTGTGGGATAATTGAGATTTTCCATTTTGTGGGATAATTGGTTGTTTGGTTCACCTCTATCAGGGGACTGTGAGTTCTGGTCCTGTCTACTTCTTTCTTTTCCCATAGTTTCTTAGACAGTAGCCAGTGAAGTGACCATAAATATGGTTTAATGTATAAACTGATAAATACGTTCATCACCACAATTAGGGCCTAAATTCCTCTATGACATGAGAAATGTTTTATTTTGTTTTGTTTTAGCTTTAGTTTTTCTTAGGATATCTACTCAAACACATTAGACAAGATATGTTGACCATTGATAGAATTATCAGCTTTTTTCTTAGGATCGAATACTATGACAAAACATAATAAACTAAACTTTTGGGTTTTTGTTTGTTTGGACTAACTGGAGAGGGACAGAGAGGAAAAAAATAGGAGGCATCCCCCACAAGAGGCATGGTCATGTTGTAATCCCATCTCCATCTTCCTCTTGGGATCTTGAGCATGCACTTATATGAAACCAGTATGTTTTCTAGTTGCCAAGTCTGGGACCTGAACTGTGCAGTAGGCCATGTAGGATTCAGCCACCCTAACCACCACACCACTAGCTAGTCTAGTACTTCTATTGCAAGGTAGCACAGTGGCTTTATTCTTATTGATGCTTTTTGAGATCTAGAATTCCATGACTCGTGCATTTAAAACACATGTTATCAAAGACTGGTAAACCAAGACCTGGAAGCCCATGGATGAGTCCATGGTGATTTATACTTGCATTTGGGATTTTGGGGGAGGCATTTTCTTCTATAATACATGCCACTAGGTGCCAGTGTTGTTCTACCAAAATGACGCTCAAAAAAGTGCAGGTGGTCCCTACTTTTATATGCTGACTATTCTTAAAAACAATGACTTAAAAAAGAAGAGAGAGGGGCCAACCCTAGCAGGCTAATGAATTGTAACATATGTTTGCACAGGTTTGAGACCATCACATAAAAAACAATTGACTAAAGGAGAATATGGGTGTTCGTTAGGTGGCATTAACTCACTTTAGAGATAAAGAGTAAAGAATGATTCTTGCTGAGATGGTCTTGACTTTGCAGATCAAGTATGCTCAGTTGTTCATGGAACAAATGCAAAAAGAACTAGAAATTAATGTCTAATTTACGCTACTATTGCACATGAAGGTCTCTCTCTCTCTCTCTTTGAGCATTCCAGTAGAAATATTTCAATGTATAACAATTTAGGCTGCAAATAACTTGTCTCAACACATCTTGTACCTCAGCAGCTATGTTAAGAAGCGTTGTTTAATTATGATCAGTTAGAAGCAAGCTTATCTCATACTTGCTGTTGTTTCTTTGACTGTGTCAAAGAATGTACCCTGTACATACATACCCTGTATATACAGGATAACACATGATAATTATTTGTAGTCAACTTGTCACAGACATATTAGTTTCTGGATGTATGTGATTCACAATCAATGAAGTCATGCCTTCTAGAAAAGATGGAAAAATGAGATTTGATATCAGGAGAAATGAGAGCTGACCAAAGTTAGTGAGTGTGTGTGAGAGGATTCCTATTTGCTATGACATTTTTAAAAAGTACAGCAGCACAAAAATATCTGCATTCTAAAGGGCAATAAAATGAATAGGTGGATTTTATAAGTCAAATGTTCTTTGTTAGAATCAGTTGCTCAACCACTTGCAGCATTTCAAACAGAGTAAGAGAAGAGTCCTTTGCTTTTTTAATTCAATACTCACTGCAGAAAGTGCCCTACAGTACCAAACAAGGGGCAATGGTTGAGCACTTTGTTTTGCAGGGCCCCTGAGATGGAAGACAGATCTACCGAACATCAACAAGAGTATTTTAAACCCCTGGCCAGTACAGTAATATCAAGCAGATCTGCTGGTGAGGTATACCTCTTCCCATCTTTTACAGGAAGCATGTCACTGGGAAACTGCCAAACTCCAAAGGGAAAGGTTTTCATGCAGCTTATGAAAGAGACAGTCTTAATCGTGAAAATCTGATCAATTCAGGAAAATCTCCATTCTTGTATCTTTGAATATGGTCTTCATCAACTCCTATGCTCTTTTTCTGGAATCTGAAAAATTTATATTAAACTTCCTGGTTTTACTCTGTATCTTTCTTTGCCTTTTAAACCGTATTTCTATAACTTTGTCTATACTGCAGAAGAATTTATAAACAAATAATTTTAAATATGACAGTGAATGTGTTCAAGTATTATCTGTAGGTAAAATAAACAATAATAACAATGACTGATTTGTGAGGAATAAAATAAGAACGAAAAAATGTTGGACAAAACTAACAATCAAGAGAAGAGGCGATGGGCAGGAACACATTCTGAGTTTTATGCTGTTACGTAAGCATGCAGGGAGAGTAACTAGAATAGACTCTGGTAAGTCTGATCCTACCCTTCACTCACTGAGGGACATATGGGCCACCTCCAGTACTAGATGGGGTCTCAGTGCCAGTGTTTCCTGCATCCCCAGGTCTCTGTGCTAGGAAGGGGAGTCCCATCTCTTGGGAATAAATCACTTGGGGAAGGCCCCTCTAGCTGTTGCTGCCTGGCAGCCATCTTGCCTCTGGGCATGAAAGGGAAGTCACTGACCTGCACTGAGAGGCTTCCTGGGCTCCAGTGGTTCAGTATCTCCTGGTGGTAGAAAGTAGTCTTAGACCTATAGAGAAAAAAAAGAAAGAGTCTCCTAGCTGCTGGCCATTAGACAAGGGGCTCCTTTCTAACCTCCCTCCAAAGAGGCAACAGAGATCTCAGTTCAATCCAGAGGCATGTGAGCCTACTGTTGCCTTCTGTTGCTGGTTTGAGGCTTGGGAAGCGCTGGATCTGGGTAGACTTCTTATGCTGAATGGGAAAAACTACTCAGATGTCAAGCTACTGAACTGTTCTGGGTCTTCGATGAGTGACAACTTCATCTCCTTTTCTTCTTCTCAGGATTCATCTTAATTGTGCTTTGTATTATTTCCTGGGTCTGCAATTAGAATCAACAAGGAGAAAAAGGGAGAGAAAGGTCTTGTCATCCTTGTTTGACCAATAACAGTGTGCTAATTTGTTTTTTTTATTATTATTATAATTTCTGATTTACATATAAAAATTATACATCTTTGTAGGGTACCAAAAGGTTTTTAAAAGTATATATATAATGCATAATAAACAAGTTGAGGGTATAAACATATTCACTACCTTTGACATATTTACATTATGTTGTATACATTCAAAATTCACTCTACTAGTTATTTTGGAAGTAAATATTAAATTCCTAATCATGTTATTTAATGTGAAATGCAGTTCTAAAGAAAAAACAAAGTGATTAAAAACCAGACAACAAGAAGTCTTATAAACTAATGAGATTGATTTTTTTTTAGATTGATTTTTGAAAACAAAGGTAACATTAACAAAGCCAATGAAAAAATAATTTGTAATTACCATGTACAGTATTGTGGAAGATAGAGTTTATAATCTGAAAAAAAACCTGTAGTAGTATCAATCATTGGTTCAGTTAGAGACAAAAAAAAATGAACATAGCAATAGCTCATTAGGAAGAGATGGAAATGAAAATATTTACTCACTATGAGTTATTATAAGATCACAATTCTGTACTGTACATAAAGCAAAAACACACCAGGTGCATGTGCGTGCCCAAGATCTTGGGAGAAGAATAGAAGGATTACAGCGAGGCAATTCCCTTGGGGATAATTTCTCACTTTCCCTTTCTCTCTCTCTCTCTCTTTCTCTTCAGTGATCCAGAGAACACACACTCCCTAAGGCAAAAACCTCTTAAAAAAGGAAAAAAAGAAAGAATGAAAACAAAGAAATAAGCAAAAAGAAAATTGTAAAAAGATGCTTTAAAGATATGCTAAAATCAGTGATTTCGTGATTTATAGACTTTACAGAGTTCTTGAATTTAGCCTTCTTTAAGTTCATTCCATGAAAGATTCAGCTTCTTATAATATTTTGGATATTTCCTCTGTTATCTATTTTTATAGAACGAATAATGGCTATCATACTAATTGTATAAATAAAATATGAAACCTGTGGAGACAACTATCCAATCATTGGTAAATTTGCACTTAAATCTGCTTCTGTGTAATATATTTGAATCTGAATTTTTAGCATGCAGTCACTTTCACTTACAAAGCACTCATTTGGTTTTTTTTTGTTTGTTTGTTTTATCATATTCTTGGTTTACCATAAAACAGTTGTCACAGTCATGCTTAATATGTTGGCTAAGTCAAGCGAGAAAATGGGTAGGAATGTCTTAGAGATATATAAAAATCTAGCGGTTCAAATCATCTTTAGCCCTTCTGAGAAACTAAAAATGGTAAATATGCAGTATATATTTTCATAACAAGATGGCTTCCATCAATTATAGTGATCATCATTCATTTCATGCATTTGAAACATCATTGTTTCGGATCACAGAAAACCAGGTTCAAAATACATTGCTGCTCAACAAACTGATGAAACTACAAATATTTAGTTTCAGAATATTTAGTGTATGCATGTCTTTGTCAGTGAGGTGTGTTTCTTATAAGTAATATGTAGAAGGTTCCTGTTTTTATATCTATTGATGCCTTTTAGTTAGGGAATTTAATCCACTGGCATTCAATGTTATTATCAATATGTGCAGACTTATTCTTATCATTTTTAAATTATTTATTTAATTTTATTTATTATTATTTTTTAATTTGCTATATAGAGCATGTGTGCTCACCAGAGAGAGACAAATTGGGTGGGGAGTGAGTGAGAAAGCAAGCCTTCAGGTCTGGGACTCAAACCACAGTTGGCCATGTGACCCTGTGGAGTGCAGTGCCTTAACCATCTGCTGGCCCTATTGTTTTTTTCAAATTGTTTTGTGTTCTCTTACTTCTATTTATCTCTCTTTAGTTTCCTGGTGTAGTATTTTCATAAGAATTTCCTGAAGAGCTGGTCTAGCTTTAGTGAATTAGTTCAATCTTTATCTGGGACAGACTTTATTTCTCCTTCCATTTAAAGGATAATGGTGCTGGGTATAGTACTCTTGGCTAAAATTGTTTTTCTTTCAGAGTTTTAAAGTCTTTCTATCTTTTTCCTTGCCTGCATTGTTTCAGTTGAGAAGTCTAATGTTAGTCTAATTGAGTAACCTTTGTAAGTAACTTGGCATTTCTTACATGCCTTTTTTTTTCTTTTTTTGGAGAGGTTTTTGCTATAGGGCGCGTGCGCTCGCCAGACAGACAGAGAGAGACAGAGAGATAGAAAGCAAGAAATCACCCCCCAGGGGGGATGGCCATGCCGCAATCCCTTCTCCTCCATTCTCCTCTCAGGATCCTGGGCACGCATGCACACGCGCCCGGCATGAGTTTAAGCCACCGGGTCCGGGACTCGAACAGTGGTCGACTACGTGGAAGTCCAGCAACATAGCCATTACGCTAACTGCTGGTCCCTCTTGCCTTTTATTTAAGAATTATTTAATTTTACTTATTATTATGATTTTTTAAAATTTTCTATAGGGCACGTGCACTCACAAGAGAGAGAGAAAATGTGAAAACAAGCCACCAGGTCTAGGACTCAACCATGGCTGACCATGTGAGAGTCCAATGCCTCAACCAGCACTCCACCTGCTAACTCCTCTCTTGCCATTTTTACAATTGTCTTTGTCTTTGATTTTTTCCTGTTTGACTATGATATGCCTTAGAGATAATCTTCTATGTTAAATCTAGTTAGTGTTCTTTCTATTTTCTGCCTTTTCTTTTTAAAGAGACATATGGGTATGTCTTTGGAAAATTTTCAGCTAATTTATTATGAAAAAGATTCTCTATGCCTTTACCTGTTTCTTCACCTTCTGGAATACCTATTATGAGGATATTTAGTCCTTTAATGGTGTCTAGGATTTCCCACCTGTTATCCTGATTTTTAATGGTTTTTCCATTCTTTTCAGTTGCTTGAACTAAATCAGAGATTTTTTCTTCAAGATCAGAGATAGTTTCTTCTGTGTGGTTTAACCTGCTGGTAATACTTTTGAGGGTTTTTTTTTTATTATTATTTCTTGTATCATATTCCTTATCTTCAGAATTTCTGTTTAATTCTTTATCAGGATGTCTATCTCTTCAAGGAGTTCCTTTTTCAAGTCATGGAAGGATTTTCTCATCTCCTGGAATAAGCTGTCTGTTTTATCTTACATCGTTTGAATTTTGTTATGATGAATGTTCTGAATTCTTTTTCTGACATTTCTGTGATCACTTGTGCTTTCTCCATTGTTGGTAAGGATTGTTTTCCTTTAGGGAGGAGGCGTTTCTTGGTTTTCTCACATTTCTTGGGATGCTCATTTGATTTTTAGTTGTCTGGTGATAAATTCACTTCTTTCTACCTTTCTGGAGCATACTTCTGTAGCTCTGTGGTTCATGTGAGTTAACTCTGTGCCAATTTCCCTCCTCTCCTGTGGGTGGCAGTGTAGCATCCTCAAAGGGAGTTTATGGTTCAGATTTCTGAGGGGAGTTTCTCTCCTTTTACTGCTGGGAGGGTTGGGGGGAGAGAATTCCTCCAAATCTTCATTGTCTTCAAGTATTTTTTCCCTGTATACACAAACTTCTCTGCTCCCAATGTGGGGAGACTGAGCTGGACAGGAAGATTGTAAGAAAGTAGTTCAAGTCTTATGCTACACAATATATGATGTGCTGGCTAGAGCAGCCCCTCTTCTCTCACTGCAGCTGGGTGCAGGTGATCAGCTCAGGCTGACAGCCTTTGCTTCCCTGTTGCTCCTGGATAGTAAGGGGCAGAGTAGTGTCAGCACAGGCTGACCAGCAACTCCAGTCTTTCCTGCCATCTGTCTTTGAGAATACAGGAACTGGGTGGTAGACCTTGAAAAACAGACAATCTGCACTCCCTCACAGCAGGCTGAACGAGGGTCTTGTTGATCACCTCAGGCCAAACAGACTTGCTTCCCTTTGCTTCTTCTATCTTGCTGCTAATGGGTTCTTAGAAGGACTGGACAACTTCCTCCAGGAATAGTATAGTATAAATCTCACTAAGAGGCCACGTAAAAAATGTCCATGAATAGATCATCAATGTGCTCATTGAAA
This sequence comes from Tupaia belangeri chinensis, assembly GCF_000334495.1. Classification (NCBI taxonomy): domain Eukaryota; kingdom Metazoa; phylum Chordata; class Mammalia; order Scandentia; family Tupaiidae; genus Tupaia; species Tupaia belangeri. Next base: position 456,425 of record NW_006159780.1, on the reverse strand, counting down.
AACCATTTAAGATGTTCACAGTAAACAGGCCCAACTCAGGCAATTCAAGCTGATATATGCTGCTACTCGGCAAGCCTAGGTTTGATTAGTGGCTCATCTAAATGCTGGTCATGGGAGCACAGTTACCTGGAGCCTTAGATAAGAGGACTGTGACATGGTGAGACCCAGTGTAAAAAACATAGTCAAAGGAAACAGTAGGATTTGCATTTGTCAAATGAATTGTATCAAATATTCAACAAACATCAATAATCTTATACATGACTTTCTAGAGAATTTTAAAAAGTGAAATACTACCTAAGTAATTTTAAGAGTGCACATTTGTAAGATAAATCCCAGATTTAGTTAAGTAACAAAGAAAAGCTACAAATCAAAATTGTTTATGGGAACAGATGGAAATATCCTAACAGAATTTTAGAAAACCTCAGCCAACAGTATGTTAAAATGATACAATTCAAGTTGGGTTCTTCACAAGAATGTGAGGCTGATTCTAGGTTAGACAATCTGTGCCTGTTATTCACTACTTCATTAACTAGTGATTAAAGAGAAAAAAAAAACATGGTTTCCACAGTTTACATTTAAAAAGTACATTTTTGATATGGAAATACTAGGAATCAGTACTGTAGAAAGTTATACTGGGTGGTGGGGTATCCACATGACAAATTGGTCCTTCCAAAGGAGGCAGAACCCACATGTAATTTCCACAAGGACAGAGTCAGTGGGATTCACACCTCTCTGGGCTGGGAAGGGTCACAAAGTGTCACCCTCCCTGTGCCTGGACACAGAGGAGCATGAGTGGTAATTTCTACCATATGTGACAATCTTGGAAATAACTAGGAAAAGAGAATTAAGACTTAACGTGATACGGTGTCATAAACATAACTAAAGCAGAAAAAGAAAGTTCTATGAAAGAAAATGGCACAAAAATCAAGCAAGTGGAATTTAATTCTAAGGTTATGCAAGTGTTTCTGTAAACTGTGGAGAAACTTGGCAATATTGTATAAATTAGAAAACGTATCTATGAAAAATCCAGTGAATCCACTCCCCCGTATGTCCCCAGAAAGGCAGGTATATGCACAAATTGCTGTGTGCTTAGAAGGTTCAGGGCAGCTTCAGAATTGTGAATTTAGGTTTTGGCTTGTTTTCCTCATTTAGTGTAAGCATATTTTCAAATACATTTTATTTTTTATAAAATTGACCCATGAAGCTGTCTGACCTTGTTCTTATTTAAGAATATTCGAACATTTTTCAATTTACTTTTTCCTTACTAGTTCTCCATTTACATCTTCTTTCTCTCTGCTATGGCTATTTCTAATATCTATAGTTTTCTAAAGTCACATGACAGGTTTCCACATCTATTTGCACATAGCAAAGCACACAGTAATTGCACTTCCCTGGGGCCATTTTTACTTCTCTCTCATCTCCAGTTCTGTGGGCTTAACTCGTCTATTCTTTGCTCCCTTGAGTTTGTACAACCTGACTACCCACTACTGCTATCTTCCTGTTCTCTCACTTGTCCTTTCCTTTCCTGAGGAAACACTCATCGCTCAACCATCTCAGCGTCACTGGCATGGGACGCACTGCAAGGACGTGCTCAGTGGACCCTTGCGCATGCTTTCAGGAAGCTCCACATCCTGCTCAACAAGTCATCCCTGTATTTTTTTTTTCCCTGAAATGAAGATATACTTTCAAACATTAGCTAATAATGAAGAAAAGACGGGCTTCACCTTCATCTGAAATCTCTGCAGTGAGAGCATTTATGCTGTATGGACACTTGCTTCATTGAGAAACGGCTGAACATCTCTCTGATCTGGAAAATTGACTGCCACCTTTTTTGTTAGGGTTCACAGATGAGTTTCACCCTGTCTCTCATTCGCTGTCTGGGTGATCTCCAAGCCTTATTTTGCCATTTCTGAGATGTCGATTAAAATTTGATAAACTTAGGGGATAATCTAATTATGTTTGTAACAGCAGAGCAGTAAGCCCAGCACATTAAGTACTCAGTGTACGCATTATCAGTAAACTTATATTACAGGTTTTTTGTTTTGTTTTGTTTTGTTTTTGGAGAGGTTTTCGCTATAGGGCGTGTGCACTCGCCAGACAGACAGAGAGAGACAGAGAGACAGAAAGCGAGAAATCACCCCCAGGGGAGATGGTCACATTGCAATCCCTTCTCCTCCGTTCTCCTCTTGGGATCTTGGGCACGCACGCACACGTGCCCGGTGTGAGTTTTAAGCCACCGGGTCCGGGACACAAACTGCGGTTGACTACACCGTGGGAATCCAGCAACATAGCCATTACGTTAACTGGCACGTGCAACTTATATTACAGGTTTTAATGAGTGCAAAAACTTCCAAAGTACTGACTAGGTAAGACACTTTGTGCTCAGAATCGAGGAGTTAAGAGAGATGATGCATATGTTAAAATATTAATTAGCTTGATTTATCATACCATATTATATGCATATGACAAAACATAATATTGTACCCCAGAATATGTATGATTATAATTAATCAATTAAAACACAATTTTTTTGAGAGGTTTTTGCTATAGGGCACGTGCGCTCACCAGACAGAGAGAGAGAGAGAGAAAGCGAGAAATCACCCCCCAGAGGGGATGGCCATGCCGTAATCCTTTCTCCTCCGTTCTCCTCTCGGGATCTTGGGCACACACGCACATGCGCCTGGCATGAGTTTAAGCCACCAGGTCTGGGACTTGAACCGCAGTCGACTACGTAGGAGTCCAGCAACATAGCCATTATGCTAACTGCTGGTCCCTCAATTAAAACATAATTTGAAAAAAGAAAAAAGAACTCATGCTCTTACTCCATTGTCTATCGATAACCTAAACCCCGGCCTATCACACAAAATAAAACCCACTGCATCTCTAGCCTGTTCGTTGTATTCAGCCCAATCCCTGTCCCTGTCCTCATCCATTACTGATAATGAGCTCCCACACAAATTAGCAGCTTGCAGCAGCACGTGACAATATCTCACAACCTCCAGGCACAGCTTAACTGCAGCCCCTGCATTCAGTAAATTGTCCAGAATTCTTTCTTTTTACGAACTAAAATTCCTGCACCCTGGCACTCTCAGTCCAGGGATGACTGAGGGAGGGGAGGCTGGCCCTCCAACTCAAGGTCCCCCCAACCTACATCCATGTGTTGGCCAGTGGAGTCACCTGGAGGTTCATGAGGGCAAGAATGTGCTGCGGAACCCAGGTGTCACTGTCAGGATCCGTTTCCATGTTGACTGTGGGTCAGCATTGCCCTCAGTTCTTTGCCACATGAGTCTCCCCAAATGGCAGCCTGCTTCTTCCAATCAGAGACTGAGAAGGCAATGGAGTTTATTTTTTTACCTAGATTGAAGCCCTGTCCTCTGTAACTCACAAGGTGACATCCTATGATGCTGACACATTATATTAGTTAGAGGCAAGTCTCTAAAGCAGCACGCCCCAGAAAGGATTACATGGTGTCATGAATACCAGGGGTAGAGGTCTGAGACATCAGCCTAAGACATCTTCCTCCAGGAACCTTATTTCAGAGCTACATTGAGACCTCCATTTTCTCAGAAAGATTTTAGGGGTTTCTCTGGCTTTTGATTTTTTATGTAGGGCTGAAATATACTTATTTCTAAATAACCAAATCCAGTGTCATCTCCATTTTTTTTTTTTTTTGGAGAGGTTTTTGCTATAGGGCACGTGCGCTCACCAGACAGAGAGAGACAGAGAGACAGAAAGCAAGAAATCATCCCCCAGGGGAGATGGTCACGCTGCAATCTCCTTTGGTCAACTACGTGGGAGTTCAGCGACATAGCCATTATGCTATTCTTTAGGCAAAATTAATGACTCGGCTCCTTTTTTCTCATAACTTTATGCGTAAATATAGTATGTCTTACATATGGGAAATAAGTATTTTTCTTCTCTGGACCATCAAGTCTTTGAGGAAAGAGTTTTGAAAAATCTATTTATCTATAGAATAGTTTCTTCCACATCATATTGTTTCCGTGTTTAGTCCCCCAAAGTCAAAAAAATATGACCATCATTACCCCCAATCCCACTTTAACAGCCCTAGGAGAAAGAACATCAGGTCAGGTGTGTCTCTGGGGACTGCACACCAAGCGGTGTGACTAACACAGAGCTGTTTTAAGACGGCAGAGTGGTGATTTCATGCTGACTCACCTCTTGTCCTTTCACATCCTGCTATTCCACCTGCTCTCAGTGTTTCTGGAGAAAAAAAAAAATCAGAGAACTGCTAAACCTTGTGGTGTGTTTCTGAGTAATTCATCATCGTAGTCAGTCATGGTTCAGAGGGTGGAGAGGTTTGGTGATATTTATCAGTCAACACAATCATCACCTGGTGGCTTTGTTGAGACCTGTAGAGGACTTATAAAAGAACAGAAAAGACAGAGGCATCTTTTTTTTTTTCCTTTTTTTGATGGATTTTTGCTATAGGGCACTTGTGCTCACCAGAGAGACTGAGAGAGACGGAGAGACAGAAAGTGAGAAATCATTCCCCAGGAAAGAATGGCCACACTGCAATCTCTTCTCCATTCTCCTCTTAGGATTTTGGCACAAGTGTTCACCCACCCAGAGTGAGTTGCAATCGCCAGGTCCAGGATTCAAACCGCAGTTGACTACATGGAAGTCCAGTGACTTAACTAGTATACCACCCACTGGCCCAAGGGCATCTTATTTTCTTGCAGATATGTATTTGCAAATTTCAGCCAAAGATGTATATCCTTAGGAAACTGCTCCATCTGGTCACATTTTACAGATTCTTAGATTTATAGAGAACCCAAGATGTCAGCTAGACCAGTAAATCTCATGAATGTTTTTGGAAATAGCTAAACCTATTTAATAGAAATATTAAAATAATTATTAGATATTTGCTCATTGTTGAAACCATAAGAAAATGTGCCTTTTGTCAACATTTTTATCGCACAAAAATATTTTTTGTTATTGCATTTATACATTGTCTATACTTCTAAATATTTACATAAACTTTAAGTGGCCTAGACTCAAAGTGAAATAAAACTTATTTAAATCCCATTACAATTAACTTGTACATACTTATAGTTCATAAAGTAAAAATATAGAACTTTAAAAACCAGTTCTGAAATAGATGTGTTTTCACTAATACATTCACTATCTATTCTTTTAATAGGAAGGAAGAGAAATATAGGGTTTCTTTAAGGAACATACTCAACATGTCAGCAGCATGTTTCAGTGAAGTTAAATTAAAAACCAATGTTCTGAGTAACCAAAGCATAAAGATAGTTCTCTAGTCGAGTCAGAAAATTAGAACATACATTGGAAGAGCATGCTGTGTGGTGATTTATTAACAAGTAAACATTAAAAATAAGGGCCAGCCAGTGTCATGGTGGTTAGGGTGGTTGATCCCAAAGGCTGACTGTGCAGTTCAAGTCCTGGATGCAGCAGCTTGAAAAACATGCCATGTGTGTATGTGTGCCTGAAATTCTAAGAGGAGAATAGAGGATAAGGGATTGAGACATGGCCATCCTCCATGGGGGTTAAGTGGTGCTTTCTCAGTTTCTCCCTCTCTTCTCTTTTTTTCTTTCTGGTGAGTGCATGTGCCTTATAACAAAACTAAAAATAATAACAATAATAATAATAATAAAAGTAATAAAATGTTTAACTTTCTGATTCAAGAGCCCAAATTTGGACTAGTTGATAAAATATAGAATAACACCTAGGATTTTTCACAGGAATTGTGGGAACATAGCATTAATTTATAAGGTCCTTCTAAAATCCCTTCCATTGGAAAGGTCATGAGAGACACTATTTACCAGAACACCAGGAATACCAGCTTCCTGTTAGATGCAATGCTGAGTATAAGAGTCTTTTTCGTTTGGAAAGAAGGGGAGAAATCTGAAAAACAACTCATGAGTTGCAAGTCACAGGACCAAAGCGAAAGCCGGGAGACACAGCACGCAGTCAGTCCAAGGCAACGTGAGTTTCGATTTGTACTCTTGCTGAACAGATGGCACAAGTTGAAGTCATTCATTGACTCTAAAATGAAAGTAAAGAAAACAACAGTATATCTTTTTGTACCAATCAAATTAGTCAAGGTTCAGTTTTGCGAATTCCAACAAAAGTGGCTTCACATGTGAATACAATATACAGTTTTACAAGGGTGAGAAAAAATGAACTGAGCATGCACTGTTGGCAAAAGGGAAGGTCTCTCAAACTCTCTGAGGAGAATACGCTAATGCATACCTAAGTTTACAGTATGCAAACACTTTGACTTGAGACTTCATGCTTTGTTTTATCTGGAAGACATATAAAAATTGTATATGAGGGAACCAGCAGTTAGCGTAATGGCTATGTCGCTGGACTCCCATGTAGTCGACCGCGGTTCGCATCCTGGACCCGGTGGCTTAAAACTCACGCCGGGCGCGTGTGCGTGCGTGCCCAAGATCCCGAGAGGAGAATGGAGGAGAAGGGATTGCGGCGTGACCATCCCCCCCGGGGGGTGATTTCTCACTTTCTGTCTCTATGTCTCTCTCTGTCTGTCTGGCGAGCGCACGCACCCTATAGCAAAAATCTCTCCAAAAAAAAAAATTGTATATGAGGGGAATTAATCCATCATTTGGTTAAATATCATATATCATATTGTATAAACATATTACATAAATCTAAGCAACTGCTGAAAAGAATGAAAAATGTTTATGTAAATAGAAATATCTTCAATAAAATACAACGTAATCAACAAGTAACACAAATTTTAGACATTATATATAGGTATATAATATTAATATGTTATGGTATATAAGATAATACTTATAAATATACTAAAATAAGCAATATTGATATATATTAAATATAAAAATTAAACTAAGCTTAAGTTTTTACTGGCACTGAATTCTCACATGGTTGATCACAGTTTGAGTCTTGGACCCAACAGCTTAAAAATCATGCCAAGCAATGTGTGTACATGCCCAAAATCCCTAAAGAAGAATGGACGGAAAAGGGTTATGGTGCGACTGTCCTCTCTGGGAAATGATTTCTCACTTTCCCTCTCTTGGTCTCTCTCTCTCTCTCTCCTGAATGCACTCATCCTATGGCAAAAAACAAACAAACAAACAAACAGACAAACAAAAAAACACAAAACCTAAAAAACTAAAAAAATAGAAAAGGAAGAAATAAAGAAAAAGAAAGAAAATGAGAAAAAAAGAAAGAAAGCAAAAAGAAAGAAGGGAAGAGGAAGGAAGAGAAAGAAAGATGAAAGAAAAAAGAAAGAAAAAGAAGAAAGAAAGGAAGAGAAAGAGAGAAAGAAAGGAGAAAAAGAGAAAAAGGAAAAAAACCTGAGTCCTACGTTTACTATTTAGCCACTTAATTGACCCTGACATATACATTGAGCTCCCTCAGAATTGCTAACCTATATTCCTGTGATGGATAAGAAACAAAATAAAGCATAGTTTACATGCAGTTAGCTTCAACTTTAGCCTCTTAGTATCCAGTTCAATACGATGTTACACAAAGTTAATTTGATCATCCTTTATTCCCCATCCTTCCAGTGAAGTTGCAATTGGAAGCAATATGGTGAACAAGGTGGTATTCAGTTCTGTGGAGTTTGGCATATGCACAGAATCCTGTACTTGCCACAACAGTGTCACCTAGAACATAGTCATCTCTCAGATTTGGCTGGGCTGGCCCTGAATTGATGTACAAATGCCCAACTGCAGTTCAAATACTGACCTGGGTGGCCTGAAAAACTTAAGAGGTATGATGTGACCCCAAAATTTTGACTGGAAAGAAAAATAGTGAAAAAAGGATTTCAGTGTGACCATGCCCCATGGGGGATGCTCTCTCTCCCTCCCCCCCTCTCCGATGAGTGCCCACACCCTCTGGCAATAAATAAATAAATGAACAGGTAAATAAAATTTGCCCAGGGCAGCCTGTTTTCATAAACTTCTATTTTCCAAATCCTGACAATTGCTCAGGATTTTTGTTTGTTTCTGTATCTTTTTCAGAATGTCATGTGCTATGAAATTATTCAATGTCATCTTTTTGGTCTGGATTCTTTTATTGAACTTTTAAAGTTCATCCACATTTTGGAGTGAATTGATAGTCATTTCTTTCTATTTCTGAATACCAGTCCACTATATGGATGTACCATAACTTGTTAGTCCTTTATCTTATTGAAGGTTATCTGAGTTGCTTCCAGTTAGGGGTAATTTCAAATAAAGATGTCATAAATATTTGTGTACAGATTTTTGTGTAATTTAAACCTTTCTTTCGGTAAGCACCAAGGTCACATGGAAGTTTATGCTTAACTTCACAAGAAATCGACAAATAGTTTTGCAGAATGATTAAACCATATTGGATCCATACCAGTAACACATGGAAATTCCTGTTTCTCTGCATCCTCAACAACATTTGCTATTGGTATATTTAAAAAGCTTTATTATCTATTCCAACAAATGTGCAGTGTTATCTCATTGCAGTTTTAGTTTACTTTTCCCTAATAATTAATGATGTTCAACATCTTTTCATACGCCCATTTTCTATCTGTATATCCTTTTTGCTAAGGTTATGTTCAGATGGCTGGCTCATTTTAATTATGTTTTTGCTTACTTTCTCATGGTTGAATTTTACATGTTTTCCATATTTTCTGTTAGCATGTCCTGCATCATGTATGTGATTTGCAGATGTTTTCTCTCAGTCTGTCATTTCTTTTTCCATTCTCTTAATGATGTCTTTAAAAGAGTGAAAGTTTTTATTTTTTCCTTTATTGATCCTGTTTTTGATGATGTACTTGAAAACTCAACTGTGTGCAGAGGCTCTCCTCTGTGTCTTGTGGCCGTTTCATAATCTTATGTTTTACATTTAGGTCAGCAATGCTTTTTTGGCTCCTTTTTGTATAAGATTTGAAATATGCCTTGAGCTTCCTATTTTGCCACATATTGGTCCAATCATTCCGGCAGCACTGGTTGTCAGAAAGAGGGAAAGTAAGAAATTGCCCCTCAGGGAGATGGCCATGTTGTAATCTCTTCTCTTCCATACTCTTCTAGGGATTTTGGGCACACACGAACATGTGCCTGGCACGATTTTCAAGCCACCAGGTCCAGGACTTGAACCATGGTGGGCCACCTGGGTGTCCAGCACCTTAAACACCATACCACCTGCTGGTCTCACTTCTTTTTCCTTTTAATTTTCCAGAGAGCACATGTGCTTGCTAGAGAAAGAGAGAGAGAGAGAGAGAGAAAGAAAGAAAGAGAACACACCCTTCATGGGGAATGGTCATGCTGCAATTCTTTCGCCTCTATTCCTCCCTTTTTTTGAGATTTGGGGCATGCATGCAAACACACCTGGTTTGTTTCTCAAGCAGAGTTCAGGACTCAAGACACAAGTTCATCCATCTGTGATTCAGCCATTTTAACCACCATGCCACAGGCAGGCCCCTAATCATAAATATTTTAAATTTTCTTTCTATAGGCTTGACATCAGAGTTGATAGTAACTTCATCACTTCAGATTATATTTCTCTTCATCTTTCTGTTTGTCATATAATAGATTAGTGGAGATACTATGTGTTGTATAGGACAGTAGATAATGAAATAAATATTTTGGGTGCCTATAGATGACCACATCTTTCTTTCTAGGCTCCTAGTGTGGGAATTTACATGCATCAATTCAAGAGTTGAGTCTTATATTTGGCTTTGGTTTTTCCCTTTGTGTGTCCACTAAGACAAATGTCTTCCTTGCTCCCTGTCTCAGGCTTGCTAAGGAAAAGGGATTGGGACTGGGGAGAGGACACTTTCTGGTTCTGCCAGACTCTGAGGACTTGAGTCTCCATGGTGTGACCTTCACAAATGTTCTTGAGCCTTAGCAGATATCATGCTGGGCCTGTCAAGAATTCTGGCATCTCCAGGAATAGAGCTTCTTCGTACATCTCATCATCTCCCCAGATGGATAAATTTCCAACAGTGTTGACTGGCTGCAGGGAGAAAGGAAATGCAGGTTTTGGGGTAGTGGCTGCTGCTTCCATCCATTGGGGTTAATCACATAGGAGCCTTCTCAGGATTACCTACTATTCCCATCATTTGGGCTCTCCAAATAAAAGCAAATGAACATGGAGAGCAAGGCAAATTTCCACATGACTGAAACCCCCAGAACTATAACCGCTCATGCTAGCTTTTATTCTACCAGTTCATTAAAAATTTCTAGTTCAGCCAGCCATGATGGTATGGTGGTAATACAATACTCCACGATGCTGAGGCTGCATGGAAAGGTGCTGGACGTATGTCCTGATGTCTTCTGTACACACTGAGTACATATGTGCATGCCCATGATCCTCACTGGCTGAAGCTGGAGGAGGAATCACAGAGCAAAAACCTTTTTAGTGGTCTCTTTCTCTCTTTCTGAAAAAGTAAATGAATTTTCTTCTAAAATTCTAGCTCAATCTCCTTACTTCATATATCACACTGGACAGCATCTACTTCAGGTAAGCAAATGCCCAGGTATCAGGTCCTGCTTCTCTCTGCTTCTCCCTGCAGGTACTTGTCTCTCTCCATTTTTCATGTCAGCCATCTGCTCTATGACCTTAGTTCTCTTACAGGTTCAAAAAAAGTCTTTAATTTACCAACTACAGGATTTTTTTTCTTGCTGTGAGCCTGGGAGTGATGTTCTTTATATTGGAAGCAAATGCACTGTTTTATAGTATGAAGTAATGAAGACGCTTGTTCTTCATAGTGAAGAAATGAAGATCAAACAGTCCACACCAATGGTCTACTTTTCTAAGGATACTAAGATGGGTTAATGATAAGTGGTATGTGCTGGAAAGAGCAGTGAATTTCAAATTAAATAACACATTTTTTAGTTTATTTTTGTCATTTCTAGGTTTGTTACATTAGATGTTTTGCTATAGATCTACAAGTGTCAATGGCCTCTCCTGCAACACTTTTATGATCCCTTATTTTTGCATTGCAGTGAAAGTCTGCAAAACTCCTTGACATTCCTTCTCTCATCTAGTTCTCCATGTCACCTATGTATAAGCAGAACTGGGATGAGAATTACCAGTTTCCCAACATAGTAAAACTGGGTAAAGTGAGTTTAGGCACCTGCTTAACATCACCCAGCCCAACGCCACCCAAGAGAAGCAAATCCGTGTCTTCTGTGTTACAGCCCTGCACTCCTTTACTTCAATTAAGTAAAATAAATAAATTACAAATTAAATGTGTGCCATAGTGGTTGCTTTACCCTGAAGAACACCAGGATGTCTTTTGACTTCTTCTAATTAGGAGACTATGTGAAAGAGACGGTATAAATCCTTTATTC
>NW_006159780.1:397540-444948 GCF_000334495.1 Tupaia belangeri chinensis | reverse complement strand
TCCTGCTGTTCAAGGAGCTTGAGTTAGAAACCACTGTGGGAGATGGTGATTTGAACCATACCATAGCTGTAGTTTGAGTCACTGTTTCCAACATCCATATTCACTTCTCCAGAATTTGTAACCCAGTTGCACAGTTCTTCATTATAGTTATAACTAGGGACAAATTTATTTCTAATTCAATTAGGATTTTTGTGGAAAAAATCATCTATGGATGTTTTTCTATTTTAAAAATAGGGAGCAAAGTTTCCATGACGATTTAAAGTCAAATTAAGTTAATTTGTTGCACTAATAAAATAAGAAAAAAAAAATTTCATACTCCTTGAGAAATAAAAGCCTTCACTTAGTTTATGCTACTCTGAACATCTCAATGAGATGGAGAGATGCCAGGACTAAAAATAGACATCCAGAGCCCTTTCCTAGGAGGCTGACTCCCCCTCTCTGTTCTGCAGGGGAAGGTGCTCCTTCCTGCTTCACAAAGAGACTGCCGGCTGATTACGCTGGAGACCACAAAGCTTTCTGTGGCACCATCTCTGTTTCTATGGGCTTGTCAGTAAAGTTACTTCAGAAAGGTAACACATGCCACCTGATTTTAGAGAATGTTAAGGATACTGTCACCTAACTAACTAGGTAGTATTTGACATTGTGTCTACACCCATTCAAAGAAAATTTAATCCAAATGCTCTTTCACTATCTCAAGAAAGGTTTTTGTGTGTCTCAGCAAAAATCTATAGCAATAAAAGTGAACTTATGCTTAAGTGTTTTTAAAAAGCAGTATTTTTTTGTTTGTTTTTTCTTCCCATGAGAGAGAGAGAGACAGGCATTCCCAACAGGGTCTTCATGCCAAGGTCTATCCCCTAGTCTCAGCTGGCTGGATCAGAGAGGTCACAGGATGTGAACCCAGGACCTTCCCCATCTAGGTCCAAGTTGTGTTACTACTGCACCTAAGAAGCATTTTTCTTAATGCTTACCAGTACAATACTGTCTTAAAACTTTAAAAAGATACAGATAAACAATCAAATAAAAATGACCCTCAGCTCTGCTAATCAAATAATTGATTACTTTAGCAATTTTATTTACATTTTTTATTTGGTAAGAGTATCATATTTTATAATATTGCATTTGAATTAAACTGATATGGTCCTGATCAACTAGAAGAGGTGTGTTTGTATAAATCCTCTAGGTCAGTAGAATCACTGAAACTATTTAAGAGACCAATCTACTATTTGACAGTCATGGTGATAGTGAATGAAAAAAAAAAAAAGAAAGAAAGAAAAGAGGGAGGAAGGGGAAAAAGAGAAAAATGTAAATAAATGAAAGGGCAAGGGCCGGCAGGTGGTGTAGTGGTTAAGACACTGGACTCCCACACAGCCAAACATAGTTTGAGTCCTGGACCTCATAGCTTGAAACTCAAGCCAGGTGTGTATGCAGGTGCCCAAAATCCTAGAAGGAGAATAATAGAGTAGAAGGGATTGCAGCGTGGCCCTCCCTGGTGTGTGTATGGGGGTGAGGAAGGGCTCTCATATTCCCTGTGTTTCTCTCTCTTCAGTGAATGCACATGCCTTATGAAGAAAACCTTAAAAGAAAAAAGTGAGAGAAAAACAGAAAAAAAAAGAGAGAGAGAGAGGAGAGAAAAAAGTGCAGCTACTTTGCTGAGTGCATTAGCAGGCAAATGTGTTTCAGACAACACCAACAAAATAAGCAGCTATGTTAAAAGGAACATCATGTGCAAAGAGCCAGGGGCAGTTAGAGCCAGGGCCCTACAGGCTGAGGATGTTTAGGAAAACAGGGTCATTTGAGATAGATCTTGAACTGTACGCTTGGCTTTTGGTCAGTAGAGAAAGAAATCGGGGCAGTTCAAAAAAAGGAAGGTACTGAAATCATTGCTTTGTGTTTTTTCATTAGTCTTTGATTATTCCCTAAAAAGTAATTTTTCTAAATTATTAACACATTTAAGACTATATACAAAATTCTTCTAACCGTACAATGGATCTTCAAAACATTCATGCAACACGTATATTGTGAAAAAACTATGCATGGATTTGAAAATTTTTAAAATGACTTATTTAACATTTTTATTATTATCATTTTTTAAATTTGCTATAGGGCACATGTGCTCACCTGAGAGAAAGAGAGAAAGTGAGAAAGCAAGTTCCCAGGTGTGGGACTCAGACTGTGGTAGGCCATGTGGGAGTCCAGTGCCTTAACTACCTAGTCACCTGCTAGCCCCAGATTTGTAAATTATTTTGCATCGACCCAAATAAACTCATACCTTAATTTCATTTTTCAATAAGCTTTTTAACTCTCTGATGTTTCTCAATTAATGATCCCACTAGTAATGTACTTAATGAAATAAGTTAAATATGTGTGTACATTTATATTTGGAGGAAAAAATAAAATTTAAACTAGCATATTTGTTATTAGAATATAATTTTTAATTGAAATGTATAGAAAAATATATTTTAATATAGCTTTTAAAAGTAAATCAAATTAAGACTTCTTATTAATAGAATTAAAAAAAAATTGTTGCCAAAAGACATATAAACTTGCCAGAGAGAGAAAGACAATCTTTCTCTCTTTCCCCAATGAAGTGTGATCACATTGCAATCCTTTTTCCTATAGTTCTCCATTCCGTCAGGATTTTGGTTATGTGCACACATGTGTGTTTTTTTCAAGTTGCTGAAGCTGGGATTCGAACTGCATTCAGTCATGCGAGATCTGGGTCAGCACTTAAGCACTGAGCTAAAAGTCATGCCTAAAATATCCTTTAAAAATTTACAGTGACTATAATCTCTGATCTTAGCACACAGAATTCAAATGATAGAAAAATCGGTTTTTATTTTCTTATCCAAAGGGCATATGAGCAAAAAAAGTCTCATGACTTCTCAAAGTGTACAAGCTTCACCTCCACTTTACACTATTGTATGTTGATCTTTGATATTTTTAAAGTAGAAAACAATTGTTCCGTATAATTTATCATAATTAGCCAAGTATTAGCAGTAGTTGTCTATTTACATATATAAATTCTGCTTCCTTTTGTGAAGTGAATCAATCCATAGCCTTTGCCTAGCTGTTTGAGTTTTAATATTCCTCTATTCAGGCTCATAATTGTTCTTCATCTGCCCTTTTGAATCAGAACTTCCTTCACACCTCAGTGTTTCTTCTGTGTATTTCAGCTTAACACCTCTCTATTCCAGGAGTATAGTGTGTGTGTTTTAGTCAAACTGATTTTTTTAAAGTACCTGTGACTTTTTTCATTGCTTTACTATAAATAAAAAACGATATTCCACTGTATTTATGAATAATCTTCGAAAAGTTTGTGAGGAAATGGAATTAAATTCCAAGTTTAGGCCCAACCCCATGGCCAAATGGTTAACAGAGCTGGATATCACATGGCCAAGTTTGTATCCCAGCCTCAGTGCCTTGAAAAACACACCAGGCATGTGTGCATACATGCCCCAAATCTTGACATGATGAAGAAATGGCGTGACCATGCGCCATTGGGAGTACTTTCTCTCTCTCTCTCTGTCTCTCCTGTTTCTCTTTAGCAAGTATATGGCATAATGGTCACATCACTGGACTCCTACATGCTCAAGATCCCAAAAAGAGAGAGGAAAAGGGATTGTGGCATGGCCATCTCCTCTGGGGGGTGATTTCTCTCTCTCTTTCTCTCTCTCTCTCTCTCTCTCTCTCTCTGATGAGTGTATATGCCTTATAGCGAAAATTTCTCTAGGAAAAAAAAGTGCAAGTTTACTTTGGTGAAAAAGAATTCTAAATCTATGCATAGTTTTTCATAATATGTATTTTCCATGAACCTTTTGAATCCCCCTCATATGTTTTTGGTGGGCTTTAATAAAGATTTCATTGGGCCAGCAGGTGGCATGGTGGTTAGGTGCTGGATCCCTCATTGCCAACCGTGGTTTGAGTCCCGAACCTGGTGGCATGAACATCACAAGGGGCATGTATGCATGTATACATGCCCAAAAACTCAAGAGGCAAACAAGAAGGGATTGCAGTTTGATCATCCTCCCTGGAGGGTGATTTTTCACTTTCCCTTTCTTTGTGTCTCTGGTGAGGGCACACATCCTAGGGATAAAAACTTAAAAAATAATAATAATAAAGGTATCATTTATTGTTCTTTTGTCTTGCCACTACTGCTTATCTGAGATAAAGGACCATATTTGTTTACTTTTGATTTGTTTTTATGTTTGGTCATTTCCAGTTTGATCTAGACCAATACTTAATTTTACGAGATACCACCTCAACTTGCTATGGAAGTTTCTCAACCTTCCATTTCTGTGCTTTTGTTGTTGCTTTTTTTTTTGAGAGTTTTTTTGTTTTGTTTTTATTTTTGCTATAGAGCCTGTGCGCTCACCAGAAAAAACAAAGAGAGACAGAGAGACAGAAAGCAAGAAACCACCCCCTGGGGGATTGGCTACACTGCAATCCCTTCTCCTCCATTCTCATCTCAGGATCTTGGGCATGCATGCACACATGCCTGGCGTGAGTTTAAGCCACCAGGTCCGGGACTCGAACTGCGGTCAACTACATGGGAGTTTAGCGACATAGCCATTACGCTATCTGCTGGTCTCACATGCTTTTGTGGTTTCTCAAAACACTCAGTTAACACCAGTCAACAAGTCCCTGCCCAGTAGAACTGGGCTACCCCTACCTATCACCTGCTTCATTGTTCCTCTGATTGGACAGGTACCCTTGTTAGCACTCTTCTCTTGTATATGGATATTCAAGCAGACTCTTAATACATGAAGAGGACTCATGGTGTGATTTGAAGAGAAGAAATTCTCTTTACTCATCCTTCTAAAATATCTTTCTCCAAAATATCACAAATGTTATTGGCACAAATGTCCTGATCTTAGAATGCAAGAATTCTTAGAAAAAATGTCTTATAGATCACAATATGCTTGGTAACTTATTTTATTGTAACACAGACCTATTTAAGTTGGCAGGAGACTGTTTAGTATTCCCATTATATAGACACTAAAATTGATTTACGGGTAGTTTTCCCAACGTCCCCAAAATAGTAAACACCATACCCAGGTTTTCTGCATGGACTCTTTTTATTTTTGGAGAGTTTTTTTTTTTGCTATAGGGCACGTGTGCTCGCCAGACAGAGACAGAGAGATAGAAAGCGAGAAATCACCCCCCAGGGGAGATGGCCATGCCGCAATTCCCTCTCCTCCATTCTCTTCTCGGGATCTTGGGCACGCACGCACACATGCCCAGCGTGAGTTTAATCCACCAGGTCCAGGACTTGAACTGCATCAACTACGTGGGAGTCTAGCGACATAGCCATTACGCTAACTGCTGGTCCCTGCATGAACTTTTGAAAGTTTTCCTTCGCTGGTACAGATCTGAGTAAAGAAAATAAATTTTGGCTTCCATTTTTAAAAAACTTAAAATGTATGGTGAACTTTGGTTTCTTTAGCCACATAAGAATGCAATAATCCATTTACTTAACATGCTTGTTATTCTACATTGGCTTTATGGCTCAGATGTTTCCAATCACATAATACAAATTTGTTACTGGAATTTAAGTAGATAAAATAGTTGGAAGATTTATCAAAAATTCCCCAACACGTATGAATTGGATTTATTGATTGTCTCATAAGATGCTTACATTTCAATGCACACGTTATGACATCTACAGAACACATCAGCCAGTATGTACCTTGCAATACATTCAGAGTGGTTCTAAAGCTATAGGGCACGTGTGCTCGCCAGACAGAGACAGAGAGATAGAAAGCGAGAAATCACCCCCCAGGGGAGATGGCCATGCCGCAATTCCCTCTCCTCCATTCTCTTCTCGGGATCTTGGGCACGCACGCACACATGCCCAGCGTGAGTTTAATCCACCAGGTCCAGGACTTGAACTGCATCAACTACGTGGGAGTCTAGCGACATAGCCATTACGCTAACTGCTGGTCCCTGCATGAACTTTTGAAAGTTTTCCTTCGCTGGTACAGATCTGAGTAAAGAAAATAAATTTTGGCTTCCATTTTTAAAAAACTTAAAATGTATGGTGAACTTTGGTTTCTTTAGCCACATAAGAATGCAATAATCCATTTACTTAACATGCTTGTTATTCTACATTGGCTTTATGGCTCAGATGTTTCCAATCACATAATACAAATTTGTTACTGGAATTTAAGTAGATAAAATAGTTGGAAGATTTATCAAAAATTCCCCAACACGTATGAATTGGATTTATTGATTGTCTCATAAGATGCTTACATTTCAATGCACACGTTATGACATCTACAGAACACATCAGCCAGTATGTACCTTGCAATACATTCAGAGTGGTTCTAAACTGCAAAGACCACCCTACATCTGCTCTTGAAAATCACCACATCCCAGGTACTATCCTCAGCCCTGCTGCTTCTCAGCCTCTGACAAAGGTCAGATACTGGTCTCCATCTCCGTACCATTCTTGCTCTCCCTTTGTCACAACATTACACTCTTGTAATTCTTCTCTTCCTCTCTGTCCCTCTTTCCAGCTCATCCCCAGGTGGACTGATTCTCCAGGCTCTATTTTGGTCATTCCTCTTCTTTCTTGGACCTCCCCTTCCAGATGAGCTTCTTCCCTCTGTTTGCTATAACTTCTATTCATCTTTTATATGACCTGTATGTCTAGTCCTAACCTTTTAGAGACCAAGAATCATAAATTGCAATACCTACAAATTTCTGTCTAGATCTCCATCCAGAACTGTTATCATCTTTGCCAACATGCTGAACTTCCCAAGGGCTCTATTTTAAAATAAAAATTTTAAATATTTCAAATCTAAATAGTCCCAGACAAGATGATCTTGACTTAACCTAAATTGAGGTAGAGGAAGGCCCAGGAAGAGAAACTGTAATCAACTACACTTTAGAATTAAAACTTAGATTTATCTTAGGGTAGCCTGTTAATTTTCTCTCTGCCTCTAGGTGGTCAAGTATTAACTTAAAGTCCTTTTTTGTCTTTTTTGTCTTCTTCTTCCTTGTTCTTCCTTAGGTCTTAGTTGGCAACAACTTATTCCAATCAAGTAAACAGCTTGAGAAGATCCAGAAAGTTAGTGTTCTAAGGTAATAGTGATCATGTCTTGAACAAAATGTTTCTTTGTCTGCAGGAGAAAAGTCTGTTGATTCTGAGATGATTGTTCATTAACTTGTCTTACAAAAACCAGCAGAAGTAAAGACCATTCTTGCCTAAGTAGGCAGGTGAAACTCTTATCAAGAAAAGAGACTGGAGTTTTTTCCACAGTTTCTTCCCTTCCTCTTGATTAAGCTTAAAAATCTATTTTGGAACAGCCAAGAAAAAGGATTTAAGACTTTCCTTTGTCTCCCATTTTTGCTGCTAGGCTATTGTCCCCTGCTTTGGATAAAGACCTTCCTCTACCCTAATCGCCAGTGTCTTAGCTATTAGTACTGCTAGTTCATCAGGATAATAATGGGATACGTTTTCAGAACCGGAATGGTGCAAAGCTAGGACTATCCTCAAGTGGCAGGAACGGTAAGTCAGAACTCAAAGATAAACAAGTAGCCAGACAGTACAGAAGGCAAGTGGGCGTGAAAGTGATATGGAGAGAAGAGTAGACTCAGAAGAGCCCTTTCAACTTCAGTGGAGGTTAAGGGACAAAGGTCAGATTTCACAGGGCTAAGGCATAAATAAGTTATAATGAGATAGGAGCAATTAATATACAAAGTGATATAGAATGTACAGTGTACTATTTGGGGCTATGAAAAAGCAAGAGATGAGAGAAAGCATGAGAGAGAGAGAAGCAGAATACTACTAAGGCACTGAGTAGAAAAGAGATTAAGAAATGTATATAGTTTAGCAGATGTTACAAAAATGGAAACTTCTATTTTAACCTTTATTTTCACCTTTTTAGCATACAAGAAGTCTTTAAAAAGTTCACAATAATGTAGATTATGGAAAGAACAAAGCACAGACTTCAAATTACTTCTTTTGCACCAAAATAAACACATACTTTAATTCCATTTTTCTATGACTGTTTGAAGTCCCGCCATATTTCGAAAATCTTTCGGTTTCAATAATGAGTTTTCTACAATTAGGTGCGATAGCAGCATGATATTTCTTTGAATGAACAAACCAAACGTTTAATTGAGTTTCTATTTTAAATAGTTCAGATATTTCTAGTTTTTCCATTACCTAAATAAAGTAATAATAAATTCACAAATTACATCAAATGAAATAATTGAGTAAAAAAGGAATAATTTTGGGAACAGTTTGATATTAAAAATTGTCCTCTTGAGAGTTTAAAGCAAGAAGCGCTCTTGGTAATAGTCCTAATCCTTTCTACTGTTGATATTATCAATTTAATGTAAGTTTATTTTTTTGAGAGAGAGAGTTTTTGCTATATCAAGCATGCACTCACCATAGAGACAGAGAGAGAAAAAGAGAGATATCACCTCCCAGGGAATGACCATGCCAAAATCCCTTCTCTTGGATCTTGGGCAAACATGCACATGCACCCAGGGTGAATTTTAAGCCACCGGGTCTGAGACTTGAACTGTGGTCGACTACGTGGGAGTCCCATGAAGTAACTATCACACCATCTGCTGGTCCTAATTTAACATGTATTTACACACTTGATTAGGTAAGCGACATAGCCATTATGCTAACTACTGGTCCCAGAAAAAAAAAATTTCCTGTATCAAAAAACCATAAATTATGAGTAGTTCAACCAAGACATAAATGTAATTCTTAGTCAGAGAATTCTGGGAGAAGGCAGTTGTGTGCTCTAGGGCACTTGCCCTCCTGAACCGTTATCTGAGCATGTGGGCTCTTCATGGGTCAACTTGGTGGCTAAAGCTCTAGCCATCACATCTAGCTTTGAGAACACGTGCAGAAGGAAGTAGAGTGCAGTGGGAAGGTGTGAAGTAATATGAGCTTTATCATCTCCTAAAATCTTTCTCAAGTCCTCCCTTCATGACCTCTATCTGGTCAAAGCTTAGTCTCTGGACACTCATAGCTACTAAAGATCACAGGAAAGGGGGACCTGCTTTCCTAGATGGCAGTGTGTCCAGCTAGAAAGCCTCATATTTCTAACAAATTTTCTATCATTGTATTATATCTAGTTATGCAGAAATGTCTCTTAAAAATAAAATCATGGGGACCAGCAGTTAGCATAATGGCTATGTTGGTGAACTCACATGTAGCCGACTGCGGTTCGAGTCTCAGACCTGGTGGCTTAAACTCATGCCAGGCACGTGTGCATGCGTACCCAAGATCCCGAGAGGAGAATGGAGGAGAAGGGATGGTGGCCTGGCCATTCCCCCTGGGGGGTGATTTCTCGCTTTCTGTCTCTCTGTCTCTCTCTGTCTTTCTGACGAGAGCACGTGCCCTATAGCAAAAACCTCTCCAAAAAATAAATAAATAAAATAAAATCATGTAATTAGCTGTGTATTTTCTGATATAGAGCAGCATTTAGATATTTCCCTTTTATATCAAGATTATAGCCATATATTTTCTTCTCCTGCTGTTTTATAGGTATCTTCCTCTTTAAATCTGAAGTTTCCAAAAATTTGTATTTATCAATGGGGCTTAGTATATGTTGAAATACATAAATAAATGTGCAATGACTAGACACCCTTCCCACTGACACTGGCAACAGGATTCGCCCATTCAGATGGGCATTCTTCTCACCTGCACCCTCACATTCTGGTCCAGGCCACTGCCTTGTCTCCACCCAGACTCCTAGACCAGCACCAGGATGTTTTTCCTGCCTCTACCTTTGGGTTGTTCTGCCAGAAATTTCTATATCCGTACCAGAGAAATCTTCTGAAAGGAAATGGAAGCTACTTCTTTGTGAGAATCTTGCTTTTCTCTCTTTTTCCTTCCTTCTTTTCCTCTGTCTTCTTTCTTTCTTCTTTAAGTCTTTTTCTTCTTTCTTTTTCTTCATTTCGTCTTTCTTTATTCTTTCTTCCTTCTCTCTTTCTTTTCCTTCCTTCCATTCCCTCCTTCTCTTCCTCTCTCTCTCTCTCTCTTTTATTTTTATTGTCAGAGTGCCTGCTCTCACTAGAGCCATATCCCCGGTGGGGTTGTGCCGCAATAATTTTTCCTCCATTACTCTGTCTTGTCTGGATTTTTGGCATACATGCCCATGTATCTGACATCGTTTTTCAAGCCACCAAGGCTAGAATTCAGACTATAGTAGGCCATGTGGTATCTAGTTCCCATGCACAGTACTTAGCTATTGTGCTGTGAATTCAGTCCAAAGCCATGCTTTTCTACTCTTAACAGAGAGAAAGAAATTCCCCTTACCCCCAACTTAAAAAACCCTACTCTATGAGAACACTTGTTAAGAGTCTTTTCTGGGACCACCAGATGGCCTAATGGCTATATTCCCATGGGGGGTGATTTCTCACTTTCTGTCTCTGTCTTTCTGGAGAGCACACGCACCCTATCGCAAAAAATGTCTCAAAAAAAAAAAAAAAAAAGAAAAGAAAAAGATTCTTTTTTGTGGCCTCCATAGCTTCCTGGTCACACTCAGAGGTCGTGCCAGCACAGGGCCATGCTGACCTTGGCCAAGAATTCACATCACTCATCTAGAAGCCTCAGTTGTTTTATGGGACTAATCAAATCTTTCAGTTTCTTCTCCGTCCCAGATAAATCATATATATATATATATATATAACTTTACCCTCTTCTATTACTATAAAAAGCATGTTTGTTGCAATATTTTAAAAGTTGATTTATTTATTTCATGAATGATAGAGAGAGAGAAAAACAGTACAGCAGGGTCCTCCCTCTAGATCCAGCCTCAGGCAGCCTGTCATGGCACACACATGCTCAGAGTGTTCGGGGATGTCTCCAGATATGAACCTAGAACTATTCCAAGAAGGTCAGCCTCACAGAACATTGCTTTACCTTGCCCCATCCCATTGCCTCATTTTACTGCTGTTTACAACTTCCATGTAAGGAAAGTAATTACATTCATATATTTATTTTTAACTAACCATGTTTTACTGACTCAAATTATTAGTTTTAGCAGTTAGTTTGCAAGTTTTTATTCACAGTTTTGCAGAAAGACAGTAATATCATCTGGAAGTAATCATGACTTTACTTTCCTGCTGTTTTTGAGATTCATTTTATTTGGTTTTTGCTCTTTTGTGTCATTTCACTCCCTAGAATTTCCAGAAGGATTCAGAAGACTGTGCTGACAGAAGAGTCCTTCTGATGTCTCCATTGAAACATGAATTCAATGGATGCTGTGTAGTGTCTTTAGATCACTATGAAACTGCATTGCAGAAGAGATCTAGATCATCATTTGGCTCAAGGTAATTAGATATTGAATCCCAGAAACAATGAGCCTTCACCAGTTTCAGGTCAACCTATAGGTTTTATTTTTTCTCGTTGTTACAGAAATTTTTTTTAGAATTACCTTGTCTATTTAATTTTATTTGTTATTGTTATTATTTTATTTAACAAGAAAGACAGAGAAAGCAAAAGTGAAAGTAAGAAAGCAAGCCTCCAGGTCTGGGAATTGAACCATGGTTGTCCATGTAAGAGTCCAGCACCTTAACCACTAGACCACCTGCCAATCTGGAACCAAGAGGTTTTAAGCATTGATATTACTTCACAACTGCTTTAGATAGTCTCCTCTCTAATATTTCATCATCTACATAATATCCGAAGAGCATCAAACCCCATCAGACTTGTGGTCATTACTCAATGGACCATTCTGAAAACTGCATAATCATAGATTTACACAGACTCTCACACATATCTATATATGTGTGTATATGTGTTTATTTATTCCTTTCTTTTTGGAGAAAAAGAGAAAGAAACAAGCATCCTCAACAAGGTCTTAATGCCATAACCCCTCCCTGAGACTGTCACAGCCAGACAGGCTCATGGGTACAAATGCTGGAGGTGTACAGATCTCCCAAGGACCAAATTCTGCCTTCCCATCAGCCTCCAGCATTGTAGAATGTTACAGTAATACTATACCTCTGCAGCTGGGCTGATGACAATACTTGTATTCATTCAGGCAGTCTATCATGGATGGTAGCTTTCTACAAAATACACATTGTGGGAAATCAGAAGGTGTTTCCTGAATGATGAATGCAATGGTAAAACCAGTTCCAGGACTGCTGGGTGATACAGTGTTAAATTGTTCCTTTCGAAATGATATGCATTCTTTGAGAGTTCCACTGTTGACACTCACTGTGAGTCATTGAGAAGGAAATGGTATACGTGAAGTCTTCCCACACATCCTGAGGCAAAGAGTGCCTTGCACATGTCCACTCCCCACAACCAATGCTGAGAAACTGACCATGAGACATTAATAAAATGGAGGAAGTGCAGAAGAAGGCTCATGGTGGTGAATCTAGAGTTTCCAAGCATAGCCCTGGAAGATTTCCTATAAATCACCTCCTTTTGTCAACATATCTTCCTGAAAGGTCAGCAGGATGATTCTACATTGCTGACACCCAGAAAGGGGAAGCGGGGGGGGTCAACATCACACAGTTCAAGGCCAATGGATTTGCGAGTCAGTTCAGTCTCTTCCCCTGCTCCCACAGACACTGTTGGGTGGGCTCAGAGTGGCAAGTGTTTACTTCCATGTCTCTCTCCTTGGCTAAGCTAAGAGTTCCCCAAGGGAAGGGGATTTTATTTTAGCTTCTTTTTGTTCTCAGCAGCAGACACAATTCCTAATCCAGAGCAAGCATTTGAAATTCATTTTCCATATAATTAAACACAGTTTGAATTAAGCAGTGGTTTGCCTACATCACCTAACAGAATTCTGTGGATGCCCAATTTCATTTCTTCAACAATGCCATTACATATACTTTTGTTACCCACTTTCTATTCTGTGCTTTTTGCACAGAAACAGAGAGGAGTCTCATTGCGGTTCTGTTGTTACAAATGTTCATAGGTTACTATTGGATACTCTACATCCTATGAATTTTAGGTGAGTGTCATCATCTTGCATAACCTAAGAGCTGCCAGGTCAAAAAATCATCTAATTTGCATGTATCTTGGGGATTAGCTCTTTGCAAATCAAAATTCCACACTCTTTTATGATACCAACCTTCATAGAAAGAAGGTTACTGTCCCTTACTGTCCCTCGAATACTTGTCCTTTGTGTATCTAGTGCTTCTTAATGAATAACTCAAAAACTTAACACTTAAAACAATAATTAACAACTGTATCGCACAGTTCTATGCCTTTTTATTTTTATTTTTTATTTTTTGGTTGAACTGGACAGTTCTAGTTTACCTCATTTAATTCAAATACTAGTCCCTTTCAGCAGATGGAGAATCAGAGATTCAGGGACCAGCAGTTAGCTTAATGGCTATGTTGTTGGACTCCCATGTAGTTGACAGAGGTTCACATCCCAGACCC
Organism: Tupaia belangeri chinensis; assembly: GCF_000334495.1. Classification (NCBI taxonomy): domain Eukaryota; kingdom Metazoa; phylum Chordata; class Mammalia; order Scandentia; family Tupaiidae; genus Tupaia; species Tupaia belangeri. The sequence continues at coordinate 431,579 of NW_006159780.1, read as the reverse complement.
GGTGACTTAAAACATGCCGGGCATGTGCATGCATGCCCAAAATACCAAGAAGAGAATGAAGGAGAAGGAATTGCAGCATGGCCATCACCCCTGGGGGGTGATTTCTCATTTTCTGTCTCTCTGTCTCTCTGGCATGTGCACACGCCCTGTAGCAAAAACCTCTAAAAAAAAGAGAGAGAGAGAGAATCAGAGATTCAGTGAGGATAAGCAGATAAGCGGCTAGACTGAAACTACATAACTACTGCACCCAAGTCTGCACCCAGGACCTAGGTCCAAGTCCAAAGTTAAAAGACTCCAATGCTTGCATTATCTGAAAATTTGAAAAAAAGAATTTATTTTTTTTCTTCTAGTCAAGGAATCACCCTTATTAAAGGAAGATACACAAATTTGGCAATGTTGACACTTTTCAAAGTTATTAAGATTTCACTAAGTCAACTATTATGAGGAAATAGGAATAAATTTAATCCTTAACTAACCTTCTATAGTGAAATAAAGTCACATTCTGGGAAGGCAATGATCTTTCCACATCTAACAATAAAGGAAGAAATTGTTTTTAAAAAGATATATTTGACCACATATAATTAAAAAAATCTTAGTTGGGTGCCAAACTCACAATAAACAAAAGACAAGGAAAGTGCTGGTGTATTTCAGGGACCAGCCTCAGGGCTGAACAGTCCCAGCCGCAGCCTCTCTCGCAGCCTCTCTTGTCCAACCTCAACCCTCAGGCCCAGAGCTAGAATGGACAGGGAAATTACAGGACTCTTAAGGAGTCATGGCCATCTGAGACACCTTGTGTATATCAGGGACCAGCATCAGAGCTGACCAGCCCAAGCCACAACCCCTCTTCTAACTTCACCTCCCAGGCCAAGCACTAAAACAGTAGGGAAATTTGTTTTGTCTTTCTTTCTTTTGCTAACTTTTTACTCTCTTCATCCCACATGATAGGAGAATTGTAGGCCTTTTAAGGAGACATCAACATCCGAGGCCCACTGTGTATTTCATGTACCGCACAACACAGCGTGAATTTTTTTTTGTTTTTTTATTCTCTTTTTCTTCCACCTTATTTTTTCACTTTGCTGCTCAGCCACACCTTACTGAGGATCTAGACAGGTCTAGGTGCATAGTACTCAAACACTGGAATATTGTGAGGTTAGAGAAATCCTCATTCTCCACTGAAACAGCTGCAAATGGGGAGGAATCCCTCTTCATGAATCTGAATTTAAGACTCATCCTGTGGATACCACATTGCAAAATACAGTAGAATAGAGAAATTTGCACAGAAGGACCTCATGGCAAAAGGAAACACATGAGTCACAGTTAAAGAAACTTTCTCCAACAAATTAGACAAAAGTGAATATATCACCAAATGACTAAAAGTCAGAGAAGAACCTCAAGTACGAGAAAACCAAGTGACACATCCCCTAAAAGGGAACAGAGTAACTTGGCTCAAAGTATGGAAAAATCAGAGGAAATTATCAAAATAACAAAAAAAGAATTCATAATATTTGTGTTGACAAACTATGAGATGTAAGAGAAAAGAGACACTGAACTTCAGGAGACGAGGAAGTCCTTTCATGACTTGAAGGACAAGATAGACAATATAAAGAAGAATCAAACAGAACTCCTAGAACGGAAGACTGTAATGCAGGAGATCAAAATCTCCCTTGAAAGTATTTCCAGAAAACAAAACCTCGTACCTACAAAAAATCATCAAAAAGAATAAAAAGATAACCCAAAAAAGTGAGGCTAATGTATGGGAAATACTATATACCATTAAACTCCCAAACATACAAATAATTGGTATGCCAGAAGGTGAAGAATCTAAGGGCATTGATAAACTATCCTATAAAATCCTAGAAGAAAACTTTCAAAACCTAGAGAGACATTCAAACATCCAGATTAGAGAAATACAAAGGATTCCAAATAGAATCAATCCAAGAATATCCTCTTCACTGTACATCATAGCCAGATTGATCAAAATCACAGATAAAGATAAGATTCTAAAAATGGCAAAAAAATTAACGCCAAGTTACTTGCAAAGTTTATCCCATCAGGTTAACACCAGACCTCTCAGTGAAAACAAAGCAAGCAAAGAAAGAATGGGAAGATATATTCAAAGTGTTAAAAGAAAAACAATTTCAACTAAGCTTACTATACCAGACAAGATTATCCTTTAAATGGGAAGAAAAGAAAAACATTTTCAGATAAACAAAACCTGAAAAAATTTACCAACTCCAGACCAGGTCTTCAAGAAGTTCTGAAGGGAGTACTATACAAGTAAAATTAAAGTCAGATATAAGAGAAGAATCAGCAACCAAGAAAATGGCTAACATAATGGCAGGGACAAATCCAGAAATATCAATAATGACATTGAATGTTAATGGATCAAATTCTCCAATCAAGAAACACAGACTGGGAACCAGCAGTTAGCTAATGGCTATGTCGCTGGACTCCCACGTAGTCGACCGCGGTTCGGGTCCCGGACCCGGTGGCTTAAAACTCACGCCGGGCGCATGTGCATGCATGCCCAAGATCCCGAGAGGAGAATGGAAGAGAAGGGATTGCGGCGTGACCATCCCCCCTGGGGGGTGATTTCTCGCTTTCTGTCTCTATGTCTTTCTCTGTCTGTCTGGTGCGCGCACGCGCCCTACAGTGAAAATCTCTCAAAAAAAAAAAAAAACCCAAAATGACTAAATGGATTTAAAAAACAGAAACCCTCTTTCTGTTGCCTATAAGAAATGCTTCTTCTGGATAAAGACATACATAGACTACAAGTGAAGAGCTAGACAAAGGAATTCCATGCAAATGGAAATCAAAAACGGGTAGGAGTCACAATGCTAACTCATCAAGAAGACATAATGCTTATAAATATCTATGTACCCAACCCAGGAACACCTAAATTCATGAAGGAAAGACTGCTAGAGCTAAAGGGAGAGATAAAGTCCAACACTATAATAGTTAGAAATCTCAACACCCCATTATCTCCTTTAGACAGATCTTATAGGAAAAAAAAAGTAGAGATACAAAATCTAAATGATAGTAAAAATCAAATGGACTTAACATACATCTATAGAACTTTCCATACTAGTACCAAAAAAATGTACCTTTTTCTTACCTCTACATGGAAACTTTTCAAAGATTGACCATATGATGGGGCACAAATCAAGCCTTTACAGATTTAAAGGCATAGAAACTATATTCAGCATCTTCTCTGACCATAATAGAATTAAATGTGATATTAATTTCAGGATAAACCCTCAAAAATACACGAACACATAGAAAGTTAACATCTTACTCCTGAGTGACTTCTCAATGACCAAAGAAATTAAATCTGAAATCAAAAGATTTATGGAGACAAATGATAATGAGTACACGAGTTTCCATAATCTATGGGGCACTGCAAAAGCAGTCATAAGAGAGAAATTCATAGCAACTAATGTGCATATGAAAAAGATGGAAAGTTGGCAAATCAACAACCTCACATCATGCCTCAGAGAATTGGAAAAACAACAATAACAACAACAAAATGGCAGGAGAAAAGAAATTATAAATATTAGAGAATAAATAAATGAAATAGAAAATAAACAAACTACCCAGAAAATAAATAAAAACAAATCTAGTTTTTTGAAAAGATTAGCAAGATCAACACACCATTTGATAGACTGATAAAGAAGAGAGAAAGGAACCAGATCAATCAACTATGTAATAAATCATAAACAATAGAAATACAAAGCATAATGAGAGGAAACTATGAGTGACTATATGCCAACAAACAAGAGAACATGGATAAGATGGACAAATTTCTGTATGCATACAGTTTACCAAGATTGAATCAGGAGGACATAAAAAGCCTGAATAGACCCATAAAGGCCATGAGATTTAATCAGTAATAAATAATTTGCCAAGAAAGAAAAGTCCAGGTTCTGATGGCTTCAATTTTGAATTCTCCAAAACTGTTAAAGAAGAGTTAACCCCATTCTACTCAAATTATTGCTAAAGATCCAAAAGGAATATCTCCCAAATTCATTTTATGAAGTCTCCATCATCCTTTTGCCCAAAACTAATAAAGACATTACAAAAAAGGAAAACTACAGACCAATACCTCTGATGAATATAGATGCAAAAATTTTCAACAAAATACTTGCAAATTGTATCCAACAACATATAAAAATACTGTTCATCATAGTCAGGTAGGCTATATTCCCAGGATGCAAGAGTGTATCAACATATGTAAGACCATAAACATAATACACCATATTAATAGAAAGAAAAAAACATTTGTTCATTTCAATAGATGTAGAGAAGGCATTCAACAAAATATAACATCCCTTCATGGTTAAGACTCTAAGCAAATTAGCATAGAAAGGTCATTTTTCAACACAATAAAAGCCATATAGGAAAACCTAAAGCTATCCTTATACTGAATGTAAAAACTGGTACTGGACAAGGCTGCACAGTTTCACCACTGTTTTTCAATATAGTGCTGGAAGTCTTAGCCAATGCAATCAGAAAAGAGAATAATATAAAAGGTTTTCAAATAGGCAAAGAAGAGTGAAATATCTTTATTTGCAGATGACATGATTGTATACTTTTTTTTTCATGATGGTATACTTTGAAGACCCAAAGTTTTCCATAAAAAAAACTTCTCAAAGTAATAAGTGAATATGGTAAAGTGGCAGGATATAAAATCAACATATAAGAACCTATAGGATTTCTATATCTGAACAAGTTGACTGAGGTAAAACTGAAGAAATAAATCCCTTTTGCCATAAGCACAAAATATATAAGATACCTAAGGGTAAACCTAACTAAGAAGTCAAAAACCTTTACAAAGTAAACTATAAAAATTTCAGAAAAGGGACCAGCAGTTAGTGTAATGGCTATGTTGCTGGACTCGCACGTAGTCAACTGCTGTTCGAGTCCCGGGCTTGGTGGCTTAAACTCACGCTGGGCACATGTGCGTGCATGCCCAAGATCCCAAGAGGAGAATGGAGGAGAAGGGATTGTGGCGTGGCCATGCCCCCTGGGGGGTGATTTCTCACTTTCTGTCTCTCTGTCTCTCTCTGTCTGGCAAGCACACGTGCCCTATAGCAAAAACCTCTCCAAAAAAAGAAAAAAAAATTCAGAAAAGATATTGAAAATTACACAAAAAATTGGAAAGACATCCCATGTTCCTGGATTGGGAGAATTAATATATTAAAAATGACAATTCTACCCAAATTAATCTATATATTTAATGCAATTTCAGTAAAATTATTGGAGACATTCTTCACAGATCTAGAAAAGACAGCCATCGAATTTGTCTGGAATCACTAAAAAACCTCATATTGCCAAAGCAATCTTGCACAAGAGGAGTGGAGTGGGCAGCATTTCACTTCCTGACCCCAAAATATAATTAAAAGCTGTGATAATCGAAACAGCATAATATTGGCAAAAAAATAAAATAAAATAAATTTTAAAAATCCCAGACAGATGTACCAATAGAATAAAGTAGAGACCCTAGAAATAAACTCTGAGGCTTACAACCAACTGATTTTTGACAAATGATACCAGTCAATCACATGGTAAAAGGAAAGCCTCTTTAAGCAAATGGTGCTGGAAAGACTGGATATCCACCTGCAGAAAGATGAAACTGCATCTCCGTCTTTTGCTGTTAACAAATATTAACTCAAAATGCATCAAATATCTGAACATAAGACCTCAAACTATAAAACTACTGGTGAAAAACATAAGTAAAACTCTGGGAGACATTGGGGTAGGCAAGGACTTCTTAAATAAGACTCCCAAAGCACAGGATACAATATCCAAAAGATACAAGTGCTATTACAACATATTAAGAAGTTACTTCAGGAGGAAAAATAGATTCAAGACAGTTGTGGGACACAGAAATTGTTTACTACCTATTGATATTAATGTATAATATTCTCAACTGGACTGGTCTGAGATGTATTTCATGGTGAGTAAATTCTCTTTACTACCCAAATGATGTGTAGTGATTGAATGCTTAAAAAATCATAAGAATAATAATAAAAATAAATAAACTTAAAAATAATCAGATAGGAGTATGAAGCCTCAATGTGCTAGCTCTGCTTTTAACTTCAGATCCAAGGAATTAACAGGGGATAGTTTGCTGGCTCCTCCATGTGAAATGAAAAAAATTGTATATTATGATACCTTTAATTGGACTAATACACACTGTATATTAGTATACATGTATATACATGCTAGGAAAATTCATTTCATAAGCTGTAATGATAGACAGTGGTTAAATGTATAAAATAAATAAATAAACAAGCAAATAAAAAGAGAAAATCTTTAAAAAAAAAAAGGAAAGAACCCTCCCAAGTTCATTTTATGAAGCCTTCATCACCCTCATCTCCAAAACAGATAAGTGCATGACAAAAAAGGAAAACTATACACCGATATCTCTGATGAGAACAGAAGCAAAAAATCTTAAGATCCTAGTAAATTGTATCCAACAACAAATAAAAAAGATTATGCACAATGTACAGGTAGGCTTTATTCCAGAGAAGCAAGAATTGTTCAACACATGCACAACCATAAATATAATACACCGTTATAACAGAAAGAAAGATAAAAGCCATATGATCATATAAATCAATTCAGAAAAAGTGTTTGATAGAATACAACATCCCTTTATCATTAGGACTCTCAGCAATATCATCACAGAAAAGATATTTCTCAACACAGTTAAAGCCATCTATAAAAAACCCATAGGTAACATCAAACTGAATGAGAAAAAGCTGAAAACTTTTCCATTTAAAACTGGTACAAGACAAGGCTGTCCTCTTTCTCTATTCCTTTTCAATATGGTGTTGGAAGTCCTTGCCAATGCAATCAGAAAAGAGTAAAAAAATATAAAAGGCATTCAAAAAGGGAAAGAAGAGGTGAAATTATCTTTATTTGCAGATCACATGGTTGTACACATAGAACACCCAAACATAGTCATGAAAAAACTCCTGGAAATAATAAATGAATACAACAAAATACAAAATTAACAAAAATAAAACACTATAGCATTTTTATATACAAACAAGCAGACTGAGGTAGAACTTAAGAAAGTAATCTCATTTATTGTAACCACAAAAGTATAAGATACCTAGGAATAAATCTAATCAAATAAGTCAAAGACCTCTACAATGAAAACCTTAAAAAAAGAAATAAAAAATGACACAAAAAAAGTGGAAGGGCATCTCATGTTCCTGAATTGGAAGAACTAATATAATCAAAATGGAAATTCTACCTAAATTATTCTACATATTCAACACAATCCCAGTCAAATTACCAGAAACATTCTTCAGAGCTCTAGAAAAGACAATCATAGAATTTGTCTGGAATCATAAAAGGCCCTGTATTGCCAAAGCAATCCTGCACAGGAAGTGTGAAGTAGGAGATATCTCATGCCTGACCCCAAAATACATGACAAAGATATGATAATTGAAATAGTATCATATTGGCACAAAAACAGACATGTGGACCAATGGAATAGAATAGAGACCCAAGAAGCAAACCCTAAAACATATGGCCAAATGATTTTTGACAAAGATCTAAACTTAAGACCTCAAACTTTGAAACTACTGGTGGAAAACACTGGGGAAACTCTGAGAGACATTGGGGTACACACAGACTTCTAAAATAAAACTCCCAAAGCAAAGGCAATAATCCCAAAAATAGACAAGTGGGATTATAGCACTTTAAGAAGTTTCTGCACAGCAAATGGGATTATATTTTTATAAACTATGCCTCATATAAGCACACTGATAACCACAATAAACAGGGAACTCAAGTAACTTACCCAGAAAAAATGAAAAAACAAAGATTAGCCCTATTAAAAATGGTAAAATGAGCTGTACAGATAACTCCACAAGGAAGACATAAAGACAGTCAAAAAAGCATATTAAAAAAAGCTAATCACCCTTCATCATAAGGGAGATACAGATCAAAATCACATTGAGATACCACCTAACCCCAGCCTGAGTGACTAAGATTAAAAAACAGTAAGTGCCGGGACCAGCAGTTAGTGTAATGGCTATGTCGCTGGACTCCCACGTAGCCGACCACCGTTCGAGTCCTGGACCCGGTGGCTTAAACTCACGCTGGGCACGTATGTGTGCTGCCCAAGATCCCGAGAGGAGAACGGAGGAGAAGGGATTAGAGAGAGACAGAAAGTGAACAATCACTCCCGAGGGAGGATGTTTTCTGTCTCTCTGTCTGTCTCTGTCTTTCTGGTGAGTGCACGCGCCCTAGAGCAAAAAAAACTCAAAAAAAAAAAAAAAAAGTAAGTGCTGGTGAGACTGTGGTAAAATGGGAACTCCTCTACACTGTTAATGGGAATGTAAATTAATACAGCCATTGTGAAGATCAATATGGAGGTTCCCCAAAGATCTGCAAATAGAACTACCATATGATCCAGCAATTCCACTCCTGGGTATCTACCCAAAGCATAGAAGAATGGTCAGCCAGAAAAGTACCTGCACTTCTATGTTTATTGCAGCATTATTCACAATTGCTAAGACATGGACCAACCCAAATGCCTAAGAGCAGATGAATGAATTGAAAAAGTGTGGACTATTACTCAGTCATAAAAAAACAAAACCCTAGCAATTGATAGGAAATGGATGAATATGGAAGATTTACTGCTGAGTGAAACAAAACAGGATTGAGAGAGACATTGTATGTCTCCACCTAATATATTCCTACTGTCTACAATTTATGGCAGAAACTGAAAGATTAGAGGATATAGAAACATTGAAAATGGTTATGGATACTGGAGACAGTGTGGAAAGAGGATTGGAGATGGGGGGAGGATGAGAGGGAAAGAATCAGGTAGAAAAATAGAGAGGCAAGACATTTAAGAGACACAGAAATGGAGGATTGTCTATTGATGATAACATGTATGATATCTTCAACTGGACTGGCATGAAGTATATTTGTGTAATTTCTTTTACAATCAGTATTGATGTACAATGATCTAATGTATAAGATTAAGTAAAATAATAAAAATGAAAAATTTTGAAAGTGCCAACCTTGGGGTAACCCAAGAAGCACCCCAGAGACATGGTGATTCTTGGTCTGTTAGAAACTCTTACCAAATTATGTGAGAAAGATCAACACATCAAAAGAAAAACAGGGTTGGGACCAGCAGTTGGTATGGTGGTGAATCTTGGGCCCAGTGCCTTAACAATCATGCCAGGTGCATATATGTGCATACCCAAAATTCTGTGAGGAGAAGAGAGAAGATGGGATTGTGGTGGGGATATACCCCTGGGAGGTGATTGATGACTCTCTTTCTCTTTCTCTCTCTCTCTCTCTCTCTCTCCAATGAGCACACATGTCCTATGGCAAAAAACCTAAAGAAAAATAAAAAGAAAACTAGGGAAGCAGATGGTGGCACAGCAGTAGTATGTAACAGTGATATTCTGTGAAACTGACCACATGGAAGGGTTCTGTGTTCACATCTGACCTCTGAATATGCCAAGCATATGCATGCCAATCACAGGGAACTGGCTGAGGCTGAGATTGTTTCTCTCTCTCTCTTTTTATCAATCTGTTTTTCTCTCTCATTTATTAAATAAATAAATAAATAATAAATAAATAAACTTTTAAAAGAGGAAAATGCATAAGCCAGTCACTTCCAAATGATGAAATGTAAATAGAGAATGAAGAAATAAATGGGAAACTCTACTTGTATCCAAAGCAATAACTTCAAATATTCCACTTCCCCTTTCTAGACCCAGGTTCTCCACCTGAAAAATGACACAATAACTGTCTGTAGAAGCCCAGGGAGAGAATTAAAAGTGTTAAGTATAATGCTATTTGAGGGGGGTGTCTGAAAGTCCACAGGAAACTCATATTATAAAAAGGCAATGCATGCATTTCAAAAATTTTTGCACCAAAATATACTTGTACTTAAGTCCATTTTTCACAACTTTTTAAAGTCCCTTTGTATGGCTTTGTAGACTTAGCAATGTGTCTAGTGTCTAGTGCCTTCAACAAAGACCCATATAAGAGGACTATATCAGACTGGCAAACATTTAGTATTGACCAGATCCACAGTGTTGTTTATCTTTATAGACTTCCCACTTTCCTTTCTTCCAGGGATGTTTCTCTGGTTGTGATGATGATTGGTATTGACAGACTGGAAGTTGGAATGTTCCCTGGCTCTGCTTTAGAAGGAGACATGGGAGTCATCCCAGACATCGTGATCTGTGGCCATAGCACTCTGTTTGCCGCTGAGTCTATGGCCCTGTAAGGAGAACTGAATGGATGAGTGGGGATCTTACAACATCAATCATCCCCATGACTTCACATCTAGCCATCAGAGACTCACGCCACCAGAAGGAAAGTCAAATGGTGCATGAAAGCCAGCACTGCAATCAAGCATAAAACATCATCGTGTCAGCCCTGGAAATTAAGAGCAATCAGTGGAGATTGTGTGGGCATAGCTAGGGTTGAGTTCAAGTTCCTCCATGTACATGTTATGAGATCTCAAACAATTTATTCAAACTTCTGGGCCCTAACTTGCTCATCCACAAATGGGTTAATCCCTACCTCACAGAGTAAATAAGGTACCACCTGTAGACTGATTCAGATCATATGGAGAGGTCACAAACTCAGGAACAAGGAGACATAGGCTGGAAGACAAGTTCTGTCTCTATCTGGCAAAACACAGATCTCTCTCCCTATCTGACTGCTGGCCTTTGTAAAATGATGAGATTACATGCGATTCCTCATCCTTATATTTCCGTTGTGGCCCTACAGTTCCAGTATGGTCTCAGAATTAGAGTGAGCACAGGAAGGTTCTTAAACTCATTCTTTGTAAAGGCATATCTTGTAACCCCATTTTATGCCAAACTGTACATTGCAGCTCCACAGATAGGCCAGCACCATCATGGAAACTATGACAAGGGTTTGAAGGTGCCAAGAGAGATGTAGCAAACAATATATAAGCCAGATGTGTATTGTCTAGACAATTTAAGATCATTACCAAAATCTAGTTCCACAAATAAAATTATCTTCTGTGTTCTATCCTACATTTCCAGCCACAAAGAGATCCACTTAGTAGACATTGGGTCAACATTTTTCTCTGTCCAGGTCTCATCCCATTCATGACAATGGAAAGTCCAACTTTTTCTCAAACACAATGTTAAAATTTAAAAAAATAAAAACCTCAAATTTTCACTGTCACAGGAGGAATTAGTGGCATTCTTAGGACAGAGGAAGGGAAGCATCACCCATCTGTGTCTTTTCAGGAGTGGGGGGAGGCAGAAGCTGGAAAGGAACTTAGTGTGTTCTAAATATGGACTTCGGAGGATTCTTTGGTGCTGAATCAAATAAATTATGATAGCTTTCGGATGTTTCTGGCATTTCTGTTGGACTACTGCAATTTTCATCCTATCCCAGGCTATCAGAGAGATGTCTGGGAAAAATCCTTACAGTTCAAAGTCTGGGATTCTTTAGAAACTCTAGATTTGCTAAAGATTAAGAAAGCTGAGAGGCAGCTGGTCTGGAGCAGACTATCCTCATGTCAACATGTCAGTTCCTGCCTTGAGTCTGCTTTCTCAGTGGTTGAATAGAGATAATATTTATAATATAGACATCAGAAAACTTATATCAGCTATATATATTTTTCTCAGTTATGATTTCTAACAACCCTGCCGCTAGGAATGCTTGTCTGTATCCCTAAAGAAAAGAAGCTTGGGGAACCAGCAGTTAGCGTAATGGCTATGTCGCTGGACTCCCACGTAGTCGACCGCAGTTCACGTCCCGGACCCGGTGGCTTAAAACTCACGCCGGGCGCGTGTGCATGCATGCCCAAGATCCCGAGAGGAGAATGGAGGAGAAGGGATTGCGGCGTGACCTTCCCCCCTGGGGGGTGATTTCTCGCTTTCTGTCTCTCTCTCTGTCTGTCTGGCGAGCGCACGCGCCCTACAGTGAAAATCTCTCCAAAAAAAAAAAAAGAAAGAAAGAAAAGAAGCTTGGAGTCAGAGGAAATCAAGTCATCTGGTAACATGAAATCACAAAATGATTAAGATATACTTATGAGCCAGTAGTGCTCTCTGGAGTATACATCATAGTCAGCATCCTTTTGCTGTGTCTCAGTACTAGCCAAGAGAAAAAAAGGCAGATAAAGAATAACTTTCTTTGTTGATTACTACTCAGCACTTTTCTAGTCTAAGATATTCAATAAAAATTAGATTTGACTTAAAGAAACTGAAAATCTAAATAGGTAGTTTCCAAATAAGAGGTGAATTTCTCTCTGGAGAACTCTGGAGATACAAAGTCCAGAGTTTCATAATTTTATCTGTGAACTGGTGCCCTCTGTCCTTAGAAGGTGAGTTTCATCTTCTAATTTGCCTCACAATCCAAAATGGCTACAAGAACTCAGCCATTACATCAGCATTCCAGATAGGAAGGAGGAGTAAGAGTAAAAGACACGGACCGGGACTGGCAGGTGGCATGGTGGTGAGGGATACTGGACTCCCACATGGATAACCAAGGTTCAAGTCCTGAACCCAACGGCTTGCTTTCTCATGCTCTCTGTCTGTTTCTCACTCTTTTCCTCTCTGGTCAAATTAAAAATAAACCAATAATAAATAAAATAATTCTTAAGGAAAAAAAAAAAAAACACAGGACCAGAAGTTGGCATAATGGCTATGTCACTGGATTCCCATGTAGTCAACCATGGTTCAAATCCTGGACCCAGTGGCCTAAACTCACACTGGGCACATGTGTGTGAGTGCCCAAGATCCTGAGAAGAGAATGGAGGAGAAGGGATTGCAGTATGGCCATCCCTTCTCAGGGGGTGGGGGTGGGATTTCTCACTTTCTGTCTCTCTGTCTCTCTCCGTCTTTCTGGCGAGCACATGCACCCTATAGCAAAAACCTTGCAAAAGAAAAAAATATATATCCTAGCTGGATCAAGCTCTTTGAGAAAAGTTTAGAAAAATCTCCTCCTTCCATATTCAGCTAAAAGGAGATAAGAAAATGTCACCTTTTTAGATGGAACATTATTTTCTGCAATAAATAAGGGCTGTGTTCATTGAGAGGGAGTAGAAACAAAGAAATAAGGGAGCAGCCAACAATCTCAGCTATTAGTAACTCCAAATTCTGCTCATCTGAAATGGTAGCTTTTACCTGGTAAGTTAAGAAGCATATCCACTTCTATGCCTAAATGTCTTTGTTGATCATTATGCCAAATCATGGGAAAAGGATGAAATATACTAAACTGAATCATGTAAAAGATGGGGTATCAGGCCCTGCTCTGCTATTGAGTGATGGTCATTTCTCTGCTAACATCCCATGTCCCTCATTCCTGAGAGGAAACAGTTTGAGTAGCCCTGGACGGCTGAAATTAATTGTAGATTATGAAAGAACCACAGTGGATCATCTTACTATGCATCCATAAAAAGGAAAGATGTAAAGTGATATGTACACCCCAATGCTTAGTTTAGCCCTATTCACAGTAGCCAAGACGAGGAATCAATCTGTGTGCCCATCAACAGGTGAATGAATAAAGAAAATGTGGCACGTATACACCATGGAATATTACTCAGGCATAAAAGGAATGAAATTCTGTCATTTGAGACAACATGAGTGAACCTGGGGGATATTATGCTAAATAAAATAAACCAGGCACAGAAAGACAAAGATTGTGTGTTCTCATTCATATGTGGTAACTGAAAAAGCTAACCTCATAGAAGGAGAGAGGTGAATATTGATTATTAGAGGCTGAGAAGGGGATGGGGGAAGGAGGTGTCAAAAGAAAAATAAACTAATTTAATAGAGTTTTATTGAACAAATGTTAACACGATTTAAATCGGGCAGTTGTTCCTGGACTTCTGGACAACTCCAGCCAGCCTTGTGGTCAACTCTACATGTAAGTCGGCAGAAAAGGAAAGTGACATGGTGCAGTGAAAGGGAATGTATTGTACAAAAACTTAAGTGAGGTAAAAAATCATTGGTTACATTCTGAAGTTTGTCTGTATTAACATGATTTAAAAGGCAGGATGACTGTGATTGACCGAAGCCTAAGTGCTGTGATTGGTTGTAACCTAGCTCAGAAAAACAGCCTAACATGTTCGATTTCTGCCCATCCAAAGGAATCCAAGTGTGAGAGTACAGTGGCTGTTTTAGGCCAAAATAGTTTAATTTAACAGAGGAATATAGAGTTGTTAGTTAATGGACACAGGATTTCAGATAGATAAGAGAAATGAGTGCTAGTTTATATAATATAGTAGGGTTACTGGAGTTAACAGTAATTTATAACGACTTTCAGATTAGCTTAAATAAGTAACTGTTGCCAACAGAAAGCAATGCCAAATGTTTGGAAGGAAGGATATGTCTACTCCCCTGATTTTATTATTACACATTGTATTTATGCACTAAAAATTCACCCTGTACCTTGCAATTACATATAATTATTATGTACCAATAGAAAATTAAAATTAAAATACCCTTATAGGTAGGTAATTATTACAACCATGTTTTAAATGAGGAGGTTAAACAGAGAAGTTTGAAAAATCATGTAAAAAGCAAGCAGCAGAACTGGAGTCCACCAGGTCATCTGGCCCCCATGCCAGGCTAGGGTCCTCTGACCTTCTGTCTCCACTTCCCATGCTTGGAGTCCGAAGTGTAAGCTTCTCTCACTGGTATAAATATCTTCTTGCACCTCTTCCATGGGGTTAGCCAGACTCCAACTCTCAAGAAATCACCTAAACTCTTTAGGATACACTGAGGGTGCTATTATTTTAATGTGCCATCCAAAAATTATTATTATTAGTGTGGGGTGGGGAGAGAGAGATGGAGAGGGAGAGATGAAGTAAAGTATAGCTTTACTGAAATGCACAAAACAAGGAGAGTGGTACAACTCATGCTGAAAAGACTTGGTCTCCCCAAGGTATTACCCACATGTGTTTTTAAGGGCGAAATTTGGGGCAGAGGTCCCAGGCACATGATCTGTTCAATGATTAGTTCAAGAGGGCATGATCATCTCATGGGCATTCTTTATAGGTGAGGCCTTAGATAATCAAATTTCTGTTCAGGTTTCTGGAGTCATTCAGCCTGGGATGTTTGATCTCACAGCCAGCAGCTCCCAATCCTACAAAATATCTTGCATATTGAAATTAGAAACTTATCTTTCCTTTAAGTGAGAGTTTTAGAGGTTTAATGGCCCTCATTCATGACCAATGTTGTTTCATTATCAACAAAAATGTGAAGCCTTACCCGTTACTCTGGGGCATTACAGTGTAAATGGGCCTTGTATTCTAAGCACCTTAGAAAATACATTTTACTTTTAGTTCAGCTCTTATTAATTTTCAGTTTGGGAAATTCTTATTTTTTCCTTAACAGAGGGAGAACTGAGGATCCATTCATCTTAGGGTGTCTCTGCTCAGTTTTGGCCCCCCTTGTTCTTTGAAAAGACTCTCAGGACCAGTAGATACAATACTGGTTATGCTGCTGGACTCCTACATGAGTTTCAGACCCACTGAGTAACTTCAAAATCTCACCTGGCATGTGTGTGCCTGCCCAAGATCCAGGGAGGAGAATGGAGAAGGGATTGTGGCATGGCCTTACTCCCTGAGAGAGGATTTCTCAATTTCTATCCCTCTGTCTCTCCAGTGACTACATGTGCCCTATAGCAAAAATTTCTCTCTCTTATAAAAAAAGAGAGAAAGAGAGAGAGAGACAAAGAAGAGAAACAAAGAAAAGCCTCTCAATCCTGTGGAGAAATGGATGGTGACAGATCTGGCTACTTCTTGCTAAATAGGAATGTAGTTTCAGAGGTCAGGATAGGAGAAAATATTCAAATATTTCAAAGTACTCAGAACTTGGCCTTTAGTTTTTTAATACCATTATGCTAGCATCAGCTTCCACTATTACAGTCCCAAATCTGAAAGCACATTTAATTACTATATACAACAAAGAAGATAGTCAAGTTGTTAACCTATTATCACTAGTAACCAGGTAACTTACTGTTGGGCTGGAGGCCTGGGCAACTTGGATGTGGGGGTTAGATGCCATGCCACAGTCGGCTGATGCAACCCAGATCTAGTCTGTCATCAGAACTGCACTGCACTCGGATCTAACCCGGATGTACCACACGGCGCTCTACTCTGCACATGGGATTCTACTCTGCACACGTCACCTGAACTTATGTGGCACAGTAGTCTGCTCTCCCCCTAAATACATGGGTTGTTTCTACCTCTAAGACACTCCCCCTTCCTATACCCTTATAAAAATCACTAAACTCCACCCTAGCATGCAACCTCTCTGGCTCCCTCTTTCTTTCTCTGTCAGACCAGTGAGCCTCACCTGGGAACACTCCCAATAAAGGCTCTACACTTCTATTTTCTAATGTGGTCAGCCTATTCCTTACATTTGGTGCTGAAACCCAGGAGGAGTTTTGTGTCCCACAGTTCCTACAAGGGCATCTCCTCTCCTAAACCAGGAACTGACCTGCCAACCCCTGACTAACCACCTGCCCTGGCCTTCTAAGAGTAAGTCCACCTGCCCAGCCCATGGTTTCCGGGACTCAAGTCTCCAGGTTCCCTGTCTGAAAACGTGGCTGTGTCAGGGTCCCCTCTGACTCCTGGAGCTCAGGTGATTGTGGAGACAACCCAACCCCCTGTTGCCCATCTCCCATTCTGCTCTGTGAGCACAAAAAGAGATTTGGGATGCCTCTCCCTTTTCTCCTCACTTGAGCCCCAGACACAATGAGTAATACCAAGTCTGTCACCGAGCCAAAGATGCCCCTGGGCTGTCTGCTCTGTAACTTCACCAAATTAGGACTCTCTCAGGATCTCTGCCTCAAGCAGCTGATATTCTATTCCACTGTGGCCTGGCCACAATATGCTTTGGACAACGGGTCTAAATGGCCTCTTGAGGGGACTGTTGATTACAATACCCTCACTGATTTGGATAACAATTGCCAAAGGACCTGCACTCCCACCCTTCCCTCTGCAATTCCTGCACTACCACCCTAGTTCTTCTCACAATCAGAATCCCACAGTCTAAGACCAAACCTCTCTGAGAGGCTCATCTCTCTCCTATAGATGAACCACCCAAAACTTACTTCCCCTCCGCCCCACACTTCCAGAGTCCCCCACTACAACCCGGTCCCACTTCAGCGTCACCAGTCCCAGCCCCCCCCCCCAACTCCCACCTTCACCGGTGCCATCTCCTTCTCCTCCATGTCCTTCGTTCAAAGAAACTCCAACAGGCCCCTTAACCTTGCCTACCACTATTTGTAATGTGTTTATGGCCCTTTGAGATGCCCTGCTTTCCTCACCTCCCCATCACTTCCCAATCCAACATGTCCTTTCCACCTCTTCACTGATGAATGACAGGGGGTTTCAACTAGACTTCTTGCACAACCTGTCAGCCCCAGCTACCGCCCAGTAGCCCAAGTGTTATAAAACCAAACCATAGGAACATGGTGTGATGAAGGAAAGTACAACTTTATTACAAAGTGCAAATCAAGGAAAGCAGGAAGCTCATGCTGAAAAAAACCCAGTCTCACCGAGATGTTTCCCACAGGAGTTTTTAAGGCAAAATTAGAGACAGAGGTCTCAGGCGCTTGATCAGTTCAGTGATCAGTTTAAGAGGATATGATCATCTCCACGGGATTCTTGATTGATCGGGCCTTGGATTATGAAGTTTCTCTTCAGGTTTCTGGAGTCATTCAGTTTAGGGTCTTTGAACTCACAGTTAGCAGTTTCCATCCTACAAAACATCTTACATATTGAAATGAAAAACTTATCTTTCCTTTAAGTGAGAGTTTTAGGGGTTAAATGGCCCTTATGTATGGTCAATGTTGTTTCATTATCATAACCAAAGTCTGAAGACTTGCTCCTTACTCTGGGTCATTACCATGTAAATGGACTTTTATTTCAAGAACCTTAGGAAATATATTAGGGGGTCTTTGCTCAGTTTCAGTCCCCCCATTCTTAGAAAAACCTCTCCATCCTGAAGGAAAATGGGTGATGACCTACCTGCCTGCTTCTTGCTGAATGGGAACTTAGTTTCAGAGGTCAGGATTAGAGGAAATGGCATGCATTTATTTCAAAATACTCAGAACTTTGCCTTTAGTTTTTCAATACTATTATGCTAACACCAGCTTCTACTGTTATGTTTTAAAATCTGAAAGCACACTTAATTATGATATACAACAAGACAGCAAGGTTGCTGGTGAGGACAGAAGTCTGACTGCATTTTTCTATTTTTCAAAATCCTTTCCAGGGGGCCTAGAGGGAGTCACGCTCACAAACATTAACAGACCATTTTTACCCTTTGGTAACAGGAGTCTTCCTACATCCTGTTCCTGCCACAGTATCTTTGTGATATATATTAAGCCCCCCTCATCTCTGTTACAGTATATTCTTTTCTGATCTCAGCAATCTTCCTATTTTAATCACCAACTTAAAAACTATAAAAGCCACCTATAACCTACAAGCTCCTGATTCCACATGTCCTGCTTTTTGGGGGGCACACTAATGGAAAAACTCTTCACTAGATGCCAAAATCTGTCCCTTGCTCTCAAAATCAAATAAAAAGAACCCCTATACATGATCACCCACCTCAAGAAAAGCATGCTTTGCCTCCTCTCTGGTCCTAGGTCACTCATCTTCTGCTTAGAAATAAACTGCATTAATTATTATTTTTGCAGAGTGGGTTATTTACATCGACACTAGTTCGTAAGTGCAACACGAATAGTGCAAACTCTTCTTTAATAAGCCAAGACATAGTTCAAAACTACTTTATGGACTAGGACATATTTTGCCAATGAAATACAGTGAAAATAACAGGCTGAGGTGATCTGACAGAATTTTTTGGTCTGTAGTTTGCCATTTATGGTCATTGTTTATACACCAGTTTTTGTGGTGATTTGAAGAGTCTATCTAATTGATCATCCTCAGAGTGGAAAATTTCAAGAAAAGCAGTTTTAGCTTTAACTAATCAAAATTTTAAACTGTTCAGAAAAATTTGCTTAAGACTTAAAGCCAGAAGAAAAAGGTTAGGATTCTTCTCAAACAGTAGATAGATACTAAAAACTCAGAAAACAAACATGTACAGAGCTAAAATCTAGTAAACAAGTGCACCATAGTTTTCTCAAGAAACATTTTTCTTCTTTCCATTTCCCTTTCTTACCAAAGAAAAGCATAGTAAAACTTATTTGCAAAAAATAAATTTAGTCTTAATTTGGTCTTATTTGCACAAATCCAATAAGAATACTAATTAATTTAGTTAGCTTTAGTGGATCCTTCTATAAGGAACTTCAGATTAGAGTCTTTTAAAAAGCCTTCTAAGGCTACTGAGCCAAGTCGGGAATCTATCCTCTGACTGTGCCTTTAAGTACCTGTACTTGGATGTTTTGGGGACCCATCAGGAAGTGACATTCTTTAATTACCTGCCAGGCAAAACAGCTTGCAGTACCAGACAATCTTTCCAAGAGCATCTGTTGGCTTTGTTGAAATCAACCTTGGTTCCTTAGCTTTCCAGTCATAGCTTCATATGTGACATGCCAGTCAAAGCCCTAGCAGTAACCAGTGTTTTCAGCTTTTTTTTTTTTTTTTTTTTTTGTGGAGAGGTTTTTGCCAAAAGGCACCTGTGCTCCCCAGACAGACAGAGAGAGACAGAGAGACAGAAAGTGAGAAATCACCCCCAAGAGGGGATGGCCATGCCACAATCCCTTCTCCTCCATTCTCCTCTCGGGATCTTGGGCATGCATGCACACGTGCCTGGCGTGAGTTTTAAGCCACTGGGTCTGGGACGCAAACCGCTGTCTATTATGTGGGAGTCCAGCAACATAGCCATTACGCTAATTGCTGGTCCCAAGTGTTTTCAATTTTTGATGCAAGGCAACTAATATTATTGAATTTATGGAAACAACCATACTGTCACAAAATAAGAATGCTCACCAATATTTTCCAATTCCAAGGGGTCAGGAAGAGTGAAAAGTTGGTTACAATTTTGAAAGAAAAAAAATTCAACAAATTACAGAACCTATCAACAGCTCAAGAAGACAAAAATCCTTAAATCTGGAAAACAAAGCATAGAAGAAAATCAGCAATGTTTTAGTCAAAAGTCAAAAAATTCTATTTCACCAGTTCAGTCTCATGCAATTAATCGCTCGTTGAGTTTTCAGTTTTACTATGGAGTCCAATTTTTCCTTGTAAATACTGAAAGTTCAGAGATATAATCTCAAAGTTATCAAAAACCTATATTTAAGAGTACTTTATGGGAGGTCAGCAGGTGATATGGTGGCCAAGGCACTGGACTCCCACATTGTTGACCATGGTTCAAGTCCCAAACCTGGTGGCCTACCATCTCACTATCCCCCTCTGTCTCTGCTCAAATCAAATAGTAGTAATAATGATAAATTAACCTACATAAATAATTCTTTAAAAAAGAATACTTATTGGGACCAGTAGTTGGCATAATGGCTATGTCGCCGGACTCCCATGGTCCTACATCAACTAGTCTCATCAAAGACTGAATTACCAGACACAAAAGATTTCTCTAATGTTTCCCAAGTTTTTCTATAATCTAACAGTCCAGGTGGCACCAAGAATGGTCATTTAGGACAGAGGCTATTTGGGCCCTGGATTCATATGCTAACAGTTCTGAAGATATTTTTATTCATATTTTAACATTTTAAATCAGCTTTATCAAAGATTTTACACAAGTCATGTGAAATTGAATAACATTTGAGTCTATTTTAACCTATGAGCACATATTTAAATCAATTTGATACCACATCCAAACATACACATAGACACAACATACCACACATATGTGTACACACATATAATACAAAGAATTATAGCTTTTATTTTGGAATTTTAGCCAAGAGACCGTAAAACTCAGTTTGAAAGAACAGTATGAGTCAAACTGCATCACTACCCAGAACAAATTAGTTTATCTGCACATATAGCTAAAGTCTTCAATTCTAGAGAAGGCAGATTAGGAAATTTGCACTTTAAAGACACAAAGAACACTGACCAAAATGGATAACAAAGGAACATAAAATTGTAGAAATTTCTTGTACTATTTTACTAAGTATACAGATGGCTTAGGAACTACTTAACAAGTCCACTCAAGTTAGACAGGTGACTGGCTCAAAGAGTTCCTTGACTCATTTAGGCAGTTACTTCTCTTAACAAATTGCCATTTGCTGTCAGTTGTCTAACTGACTCAGGTATTCAAGACTTTTTCATAACAAAAGCATGTAAAGAAAACAAAATGTAAAGAAAGCCAATTTTATATGGTAATCAGCATACAACCAATGATCAAATGTCCACTCAAGGTGTAAGCAGAACACTTGGTATTCCAAAAGCCAAAGTGATTGATGAGTTTAATGTAAAAGAGTTCAGAACTCCAGACCAGAGAGAAAACATATTAAAAAAAATTAAAAAGTCCTAAAGAGCTAATTGCAGTTAGCGAGAGATTCAAGGAAAAGGGTTTAGTCTACTGAAACGTAGCCATAAAAAATAGGATCCAAGAGAGAAACAGAGGCTTCAAAAATGGATGGCTGGCATATCAATTTCTAATTAGGCTGACTTATCTACAAGGGCTCTTTAAGAAAATTCTTTTCATATCTATTATCATTAGTTTTTAGGCAGGCAAATAGCAAATATATCTGTTTTGGTCTCCGTGAACACATTTCTTTCTTTCTAAATACAGTTTTAATTGCCCCCTTTCTCTTCCAGGTAAGGCTAAATGTCTGCACCCAAATATGTGCACATACACATGCATACACACACATTTTTATCATGTTTTGAACATAAAATAAAATTTAAACCAAGTTATAACTGAACTAAGAAAACAAAATCCAGATTACTTCCAAAGATAGGGGAAAACAGAGAAATACCTTGTCAGTTACATATATGCAAAACCCATGTTTAGACCAGCTATACTTCAAGGTCCCAAACTCAATAGGCCATTTCTACATAAGGTCCAAGACCCTTTACATCTCTTAGATGGGAAGTAGGCAACAGGTTATTTATGAGAAAAAAGAGGAAGAGGGTTACTAATGGAGGGTAGCTCTAACAATTTCCAAAGGATTACTTATGTTAGTAACAATAATGACCAAATTCAAAAAGCCTCTTCATAAAGAGCAAAGACTTTCCAAAGGGGCATAGAATACAGAATGCTCTCACCACTGATTCTCAAAAAAAAATTCACCCCACAAAAGGACTAAGAAATAAAAGGCTCTTATTGCCACAAATAGGTCCTACCACTAACCAGTTAACAAAGAACAGACAACACAACTCCTTATGGATAGGACTCCTTATTAAGACCAAAGATTGAGAGCTTGACACATTTGGTACAGAAAGTGTGCTCCGGGAAATCTTACATGTCTTGCATTCCCAGCTCTTTTAGGCTGGTCACTTGTAAATCACTCAGAGATGTCAGGGACCAAGAAAGAACTCCTGTTAGGTCATAAATCAAACTCTCAAAGATATAAGAGGACAGAAAAACCTCATCCAATCTTTGCAGAGGACCAAAGCAAAGTTAGTCCAGATAGGTGATGGCCTGATGAGAACTGAAAAATATGCCAGCCTGTGGGGTCCAGCTTGAACAATGGGCTTCATGAGTTTTAGTGAGGTAGGAGGCAGGGACCTTAAAAATATAATTAGAGAATGGGCCCAAAATGGAATTACAAAATGGGTAAGGTTTGAGATGGAGACAAAACAGCTCTACTGCTTACTATTTGAGAGGCCTCTTGCAGAGGTGGTTCAGTGACTGTCCTAGGCAGGATGACCTAGACCCTGAACAAAGGTTTTTTCCAGGCACCACCACCTTACAGGAAAAGAATAAGATAATGGTTTTCATGGCCTAAAGCTTCTAGATAAAGAATCTCCTGACCTTCACACCCACTCCAAAATTAGAAAAATAATTGGACCCACCCAGTATGGACCTCTTTTTACCAGGAAGGGAGTACATGTACAAGTCCCAGACAAAACCCTTCCTGACCCAAATAAAAACGCCTTGCCACAGTTCTTCCTTGGCAACCCATTTTCAGAAAACTCTCCCTTCTTAGAAGTTCTATTTTTCCTTCCCTCCCCTTTAATAAACTCCTCACTTTGCATCAACTACTCTTCTGTGTCCGTGACTCTAATTCTTCCTGAGTATGGGACAAGAACCCATGTCTCACTGCAAGTGTGGGTCCAATCACCCCTGTTCTCCTTGTTCCTGTGTCACTAGGCCTGTGTTCTTTCCTCCTTAGAACAAATGACACAGCCATTGAGATCATATCCAAGGAGAGATAAAAAACGGGCAGAATACTTAGGCCAGAAAAACACTATGGGGACCAGCAAATGGTGCAATGGTCACATAGATGGACTCTCACATGGCCTATCGCGGTCTGAGTCGGCTTCAAAATCATTCTGGGCTCCTGTGTGTGCACACCTCAGATCCCAGGAAGAGAATGGAGAAGGGATTGCAGTGTGGCCATCCCCCCCACACCCCCGGGGTAGGGGGGGTGATTGCATACTATCTCCTTCTCTTTCTCTCTCTCTCCAGAGAGTACACGTGCCTTAAGGCAAAAACCTCTCAGAAAAAAAAAAATATTATGATCACTATGGGGGGGGAGACTATTTCACTCAAATCCTTTTCTCCTATTAATCTTCATTTAGAAAAGAAACTAAACAGTGATCTCTACCATCTATTGAACTGAATTCCATAGAGAGCAAGAGTCCGACAGCTAAGAAGTTCTTATCCATTTTTGCCAGCTTGTCAGATCCTGAGTTCTCTTGGCTGTGACTTCTGAAAGCAGCTTTGGTTTAATCTGCTCACCATTCCAAATCTATAGTGGCCAAGGAAATTGCCCTAAGGTTCACGGAAAAACCACTGACACAGAGGAAAAGGAAAGGCACACAGATAAAGGAGAAGGCACATGCATTTAGCTTACACTGTGCACATGGGAACCACACAAACTGCTCTTTTAGGAAAGGCCAATTGGGACCAGCAGTTGGCACAATGGCTACATCTCTAGACTCCCATGTATCCTGGACCCAGTGGCTTAAACTCATGCTGGGCGCATATGCATGTGTGCCCAAGATCCCAAGAGGAGAATGGAGAAGGGATTGCTGCATGGCCATCCCCCCTGGGGGGGTGATTTCTCACTTTCTGTCTCTATGTCTCTTTCTGGCACGCTCACGTGTCCTACAGCAAAAAAAAAAAACTCAAAAAAAAGTAAAGACCAATCTACTGGAAGTTGTACACTCTGAAGGGCAAAGGAGGTCTGGGATTATGCTTAAAAAAAGAGTGGAGAAAGAGAATGCAAAAACCCACCCTTTCTAGGCTAGAAGTCACAATTCTAATCTCTTTTCCCCCTGTTTTAAGAAAAGGCAGAAGGGTAGCATTAGAAAAGACTATGCACTCTGCTGTTTACTTTACTGATATAAAGTTGTCCATATTTCTTTTCACAGAGGATTAGCGAGCAGAGCCTCTAACTAAAATTCTAAGCATGTTACTTTTATTTTTTCTCACAAAACAATTATATGTGCTTCTTTTATTTTTTTCCTCACAAAATGATTAGAAACTTACCTAATATAAACACCCCTTCTTTGTCCTCTGTCCCCTAGATCCTAGAGAACATTGGGGACAGATAATGTTACATAAGAGTTATTGTTAGGCCGGAGGCCTGGGCAACTTGGATGTAAGGGTTAGATGCTATGCCACAGTCAGCTGATGCAACCCAGATCTAGTCTGTCATCAGACCTGCACCGCACTCGGATCTAACCCGGATGTAGCACACCGCACTCTACTCTTCACACGACACCAGACCCTATGTGGCACAGTAGTCTGTTCTCCCCTAAACCATTACCATAAATGGATTGTTTCTAAGACACCACCCCCTTCTCTATAGCCTTATAAAAATCACTAAACCCCTCCCTGGGGCACGACTTCTCTGGCCTTCTCTCCCTCTCTCTTTGTTGGATCAGCGAACCTCACCTGGGAGCATTCCCAATAAAGGCTCTACATTTCTATTTTCTTGCATGGTTGGCCCATTCCTTACAGTTATCTTTTTTTTTTTTTTTCCTTAGAATTATAGCTCAAAGTTTCTAATTCTACATAATATGCCCTAATGGCTACAAGATAGAATAAAGCTCTCTTTCAGTTTTACATAATGATGTCCTATTCATAGCCAGTTCAAACAAAATATAAAATCAAATTTACAAGTTATCAGATTCCCAAATGATCTCTCAAGGCTTCTTGACCCTGTATCCAAAGAGGGAGATCACACCAAACAAATGTTCTGTCAAAGCAGAAACCAAACGTCCAAAAGGAGGCTTATAGCTACCCTTTAGCCAAATGGAGAAAAACCTACCAAACATTCTGTCAAAACAGAAACCAAATATCTACAGGGAAAGACAGACCTTGGTGTCATCACACTCAAGTCCCTCAACTTACCATTCGTCTACCAAATCCAATCCAATCCAATTCCATATTTCCTTCACCATAAAACTGAAATTGCTGTGGGTCAATGATACTTGGTTGGTGGCCAATTAATTACCCAAGGACTGTCCCTGAGAAAAGGTGCTCAGGCAGCTGCAAGACAAGTTCTGAGAGTGGCCACCAGTCGAGGGTCATTGTACCTTGGGTGAGTTGCCCACACAGGACCTGAGTCCCATCTGGGTAGCCAGTAAACTGTTACGTAACTCAAATCAGGTTCGCTTGCCCAAGTGCTATAAAACCAAACCATAGGCACACAGTGTGATGAAGGAAAATACAGCTTTATTGAAAAGCTGAAAAGACCCGATCTCCCAGAGATGTTCCCAACATGCGTTTTTAAGGGCAAAATTATGGGCACAGTTCTGAGGTGCATGATCCATTCAGTGATCAGTTCAAGAGGACATGATCATCTCGTGGGCATTCTTGATTGGTGAGGCCTTAGGTAATCAAATTTCTCTTCAGGTTTCTGGAGCCATTCAGCCTAGGGTCTTTGAACTCACAGCTAGCAGTTTCCATCCTACAAAGCATCTTACATATTGAAATGAAAACCTTATCTTTTCTTTAAGTGAGAGTTTGAGGTAAAAAGGCCCTTACATATGGTCAATGTTGTTTCATGATCATAACCAAAGTCTGAAGACTTATTCCTTACTCTGGGTCATTACAATGTAAATGGACCTTATATTTCAAGGTCCTTAGGAAATACATTAGGGGGTCCTTGTTCAGTTTCAAAAGGAGAGGGAAGGAGAGCAGATGAAAGAAACATAGACATGGATGCAAGTACTCCTGCCCTTCACCATGTGACACTGCCAAAGACTGTCACCACACACAGCCTCTTGACCTGAGACCTCCAAACCACAAGCTGAGAAAAACTTTTATTCTTACAAATCACTCTGTTAAAGGTGTTTGTAACAAAATGGACAAGAATAAGGAGTTTTAGGCATACAGATATACTGGCTATAGTGTCTCACCTTCAGATAGCTCTAAGACACTACCCAGCAACAGTAAGACAGTCCCTAATGCACACTCCACAGGGCAGAATGCCCTCATTATGTCACATAATGTCTTCTTGTAACCTTGTGACACATGAAAAATCAAGTCAAGCCTCTGGGCCTTGCTCTGTAATTGTAAAATAAGGTTCTTAATAATACTCAGTTCCTAAGCATGCTGCAAAAATAAATAGGCATGGCATTTGAAAATATTAAGTTGTTGGGAAAGTCATGATATATTTGTCTATGGTTCTCTCTATGCAAAAATATGTCACAACTTTTCTGACAACCTAATAAGTTATAAAGAATAAAGGGCTTATGAACCAGCAGGTGACATGAAGGTTAGGGTGCTAGATCCAAAACAATTGGCTACATGGTTCAAGTCCCAGACTTGGTGGCTTGAAAATCACACCAGGCATGTATGAATGCATGCCCAGGATCCCAAGAGGAGAATGTCTCTCTGTCTCTGGCAAGGGCCCACTCCCTATAGCAAACCCTGAAATAAATAAGTAAAGATCTTACAAATATGGACAGCATGTGGTAGGAAAATGACCCAGGCCTTTGGGATCAACAAAGCCAGCTTTGAACTTTTGGCCTGCCCTGATGAGAAGGATGAATTTCAAAATATTAACATCATCGGGTCTCCTTCCTTATGTACCTGCTTTAACACTAGTGTGAAAACTTAGATCACATGTGCAAAGTATCTAGAACAAGGCTTAGTATAACCTTTCTTTTCTACTTTACTTTCACCCTTTGCTAAATAAGTTTTCTTTCTTCTTCTTCTTTTTTTTTTTTTTTTCCTATATGGTGTGTGTGCTTTCTGGAAAGATAGAGAGACAGAAATCAAGAAATCACCCCCTGGGGGGATGGTCATGCCACAGTCTCTTCTCCAATCTCCTCTCTGGATTTTGGGCACACATGCACACATGTCAGCTATGAGCTGTAAGCACCTGGATCCAGAACTCGAACTGCAGTCGACTATGTGAGAGTCCAGCAGTGTAACCGTTATATCATCTGCTGGTTCTGCTAAATTAGTTTGCATAATCTCATCTTGGAGCCTAGTGGTTAAGGGAAGTCAAATCCCATTTGACCAATAGTGGTTCAAATACCAACTCTGGATGCTTGAAAAATATACAAAGTGCATGCATGTGCATACCCAAAATCCCAACAGGATGGAGAAATGTAAAAGAAGGGACTGTGAAATGATTATGACCCACTGGATGGTGCTTTCTCTTTCTGTTCTTTGCTCACTTTCTCATAAACTTCAAAGCAAAAGCATAATATTTCTGTTTCCAGAAAACTGGTAGGTAGGTTTTTCAGACCAACTTTCTATCAAAAACAACCACAAATACTGGTCCAAATGCAAAGACAGCATAAACACATCAAGAAGACTACAAAGCAGTATGGAATAACGGGCCAAGTCTAAAGAAAGCTATGAGGAAACTGTTGGCTTGAAGACTTTTGTTTATTCTGAAAAGTTCAAACTTTAAACGTGCCACCTCATAGAATAGTTACTGAAATGAAAACCCAAGAACAATCCCAAAGGATTTCTATGCTTTTAGCTAATGTCACAAATGACCCTTAGATAGAGAAAACAAAACCTTCCCTAGTTCAATCATGAAATGCCTAAAGCCTACAGACAAGCTTTTCCTGACGTGTGTGTGTGTGTGTGTGTGCACATGGGTGTGCATGTACATGAAAAGATGAGTATGTGTATGTATGTCTCTGTGCATATGTGTGTACATGTATGAGTATATGCATGTGTGCATGTATGTGTATGTGTGTTGGAGAGGGGAATTACTGAGGAACTGTAACTGAAAAGTGGCACTCATATGATCTGTATGTGGCCCCATTTAGCATCACTTGTGTTGCTCAGGGAAAAAATGCCCAAGATCCTGATGCACTGACAGGCTGGAAGAAGGGGATCAAAATGCAACTAGACCCAGTTGAGGGTTCTCTCTCTCTTTTTAGCTCTCTTTGTCTCTCACTTTCGTGCATGAATATGTCCTCTCAATCATAACATTGAAAAAAAGTTCTTAAAAAAGGATATTAGATACTTATGTGATCATCTATCAATGGAAGCCAAAAGAACATCTGATAAAATTGCTTAACCAGAAGATAAGTGCATCTATAAAAATAAATCTGCAAGTTAAAATCCTAAAAGTTCTTATTTAAGACTGGAAACAAGGCAAGAATGGTCAGTCTCCAACAACTAAATATTGCATCAGAGCACAATGGGGGTATCCAGTCAGTACAGTAAAACATAAATGGAAAGCGGAGGATTAAAAAGCAAGAAACAGAGCTCTCACGATTTGGAGTAGAATTGTTTAAAGAGAAAACTACAAAAATGTCTGGGACCAGCAGTTAGTGTAATGGCTGTGTCGCTGGACTCCCATGTAGCTGACCGTGGTTGAGTCCCAGACCTAGTGGCTTAAACTCACTCTGGACACGTGTGCGTGCGTGCCCAAGATCCTGAGAGGAGAATGGAAAAGAAGGGATTGAGATGTGGCCGTCCCCCCGGGGGCTGATTTCTCGTTTTCTGTCTCTATCTGGTGAACGCACACGCCCTATAGCAAAAACCTCTCTCTCAAAAAAAAAAAAAAATATATATGTATATATATATTTGTATATATATATGTATATTTGTATATATATATTACAAAAATATCATCAAATGACATATACAAAAATTCCAAATTAAATGCCAAAATATAAAAATAGAAAAGTCAAAGTTTTTACAAAAAATGACATAGTCAACTTTTAGAACACGGTTATAGAACATGTTTGAAAATGTTGAAAAACAAAGAAATTGAAAAGGAAAATATCACTAGATTTTTGTCAAATTAAATGAATGAATAAAGACTTTTAAAATGCAAATTTTAGGTAACATATTGGTAAAATCCCCAACCCACATATATGATAGTAAGTTAGTAACAAAAATTTACACCACTATCTTTCAAATGACAAAAGTATTTTAAAGCTTAAAAATAAAAAAGTAGGAAAAGCTTAGGAAAAGTTATTGCATAATTCTCCAGCCTAATGGACTTCTTTAGTTGGCTGTTCCTGAGTTCTTGATAATTAACTAATCATATGTGGAGAACTTTCTTGGGATCTATTTTCCTGCTATATGAACCTGAATAGGTCTTTGTGTAAACATCAATTTTCATTTCTCTAATATAAATACCCCTGAGTACAATTGTTGGCCCATATACTAATTGCATATTTTATCTTAAACTGGAAAATTGTTCTGCAAAATGCATACATCATTGTGCATTTGCATTGACAATAAATGAGAGATCCATTTCTCCACATCCTTGTCAGTATCTGATGTCCTCAATATTTTTATTTATCCATTCTGATGGCGTTTCATTGTACCTCGCTGGGGTTAATTTACATTCACCTGGTGATCAATGATGTTGTATATCTATTAATGACCTTATTTGCCATCTTTCTAACCTCTTTGGTGAAATTTGTCTTCATATATTGTGTCCATTTTCTAAGTAGCTTGTTTTTGTAACTGCTGAATTTTGCAAGTTCTTTCTATTAATGTACTCTCTAGATTAACCCTTTATCAGGTGGGTGCGTGGTTTGCAAATATGTTATTCCAGGTCCATACATTGTCTCTTTATCCTCTTCACCTGGGCTTTCATAACAAAGAACATTTTTAATCAAACATAATTTGTCCATTTTGTTATTATTTTTATGGGTCATGATTTTAAAGTCAAACCTAAGAACTAGGCTTAAATCCCAGAATATGTATTAATTTGTATTTTCCAAAAGTTTTACACTGTAAATCCCTGATTAATTTCAAGTTCTTTTTTTTTTTTTTTTTGGAATTTACACACCCTATAGCAAACATTTGTCTTTAAAAAATAAATAAAAATAAATGTACGATCCCTGAAATAAAATGCATGTTGTCATTTATTTTGCCATTTATTATGGGACAGAAAAGTCAGGGGAGAGTCCCTGTTTGCATGTGGGTGTACTGTTGCAAATATTCAAATGGGGGCAACAGAGCTACAAAATAATGGACAAAGTACATTCAAGATGCAAGTCAAAAAAATCCAATTACCATTAAAAATTTTGCTCAACAACTTATTCTCATTCATAATTCAACAGTCAAAGCAGGAGTAAAAACACCATGCTTATCCTGTTGGATCTCAGGTGCCAGTATGTTTTGTTCTGTACTTTGCTATTTAAGTTATTGGGAAATGGAGACTTGGACACCTATTTTTTTTTTTTTTTTTTTTTTTTTGCTTTAGGGCACATACTCTCGCCAGAAAGACAGAGAGAGACAGAGAGATAGAAAGTGAGAAATCACCTCCCAGGGTGGATGGCCTCTCCACAATCCCTTCTCTTCCATTCTCCTCTCAGGATCTTGGGCACACACACGCACACGCACCAGTGAGTTTAAGCCACCAAGTCCAGGACTCGAACCATGGTTGGCTACATGGGAGTTCAGCAACATAGCCATTACACTAACTGCTGGTCCCTGGACACCTATTTTTATAATCATTTTGGCAATGGTGGTGTGGTGATTCTACCAGACCTTCAATTTTAGCCCTATGGAAGATAGGGCAGCATCCTCTATGTAGGAAATTCCACTTTCAATGACTGAAGCTGCATATGAACACGTATACTTACACACATGCACAGAGATACCCTCACTGACAGTAGAAGTGGGCATGGTAGAAAACAACTAAAAAGCATCCTTAGTGTTCCACGGCAGGTTATAAACAGTGGTTAAATACACTAGAGTTCCTTGAAACCATGAAATGCAATATAGCCACTAAAATATTCTTCACATGATGAAAGATCTCTTGGAGATATTAAATAAGAGAAGCTGAATTCAAAAAGCATATAAATCTTACAGACCCATAACATTACATTAAGAAAACCGGGGCATTTGGTTATCTACATACCATGTGGTCATGTTGGGAAGGTCACAGAGAACATGGGGACTGTAATGAGAGGAATTCGATGACCCAGTGAGGGAAGAGGAGGGAGAAATACTTGTCTCACTATATTATTTTATGGTACTTGAATTTTCCACTTTAAATTAACGTTCTTATTCAAAATAATACACTTCTTAAATGGACTTTTGCAAGTAGAATATGAAGTTTCATCAGAGCAATTGAGAGAAAAATGGAGAGAAAAAGATATATAGAAGACCTGAGAAGAGATCTTTTCCCTAAATTTATTTAGTTTAATCAAGGTCCAATGGTTGACTGTCCAAATTCCCAGCAGTTATCAGCACAATTTTATAACCAAACATTTAGGAATGAACTCAATCTGTAAGGAAAGTTAGCCAGATCAAACCTGCTTGTATCTACAGAATGTTTTGTTGTGGTTGTTTTGTTTTGTTTCAATACTTAAATTTAAGGTAATTTTTAAGCAAAAAAAAAGAGATGGTTTTATTTAAAAAAAAGAAATGTGTCCTCAGGACAGGGCAGTGGCATAGCAGTAGCACAACTGGACACACAGATGAGGTGCCTGGGTTTGTGCAAAAAAAAGAGATGGTTTTATTTAAAAAAAAAAAAAAATCTGTCCTCAGGACAGGGCAGTGGCATAGCAGTAGCACAACTGGACACACAGATGAGGTGCCTGGGTTTGTGTCCTGGGGCCTTCCCAGGCACACAGGGCACGGACAGGCCTGTATCTGGGCCAGCTGGGACTTGGAGTGGACAGTGGCAGGAGGAGCCTGTCAGGGTGCCTGTCTCTCCTCTCTCTCTCTCTCTCCTCTCTTTCTCTCTCATGGGGGAAATAAGTAAATAAACTAAAAACATGTTTTTCTTGTCTATAGCAATTGAATTGCAAGAACTAATATAAAACACATCTTTGATCTATTCATTATATTTTTCTTTTTTGGAGAGGTGCACTTGCCAGAAAGACAGAGAGAGACAAAGAGACAGAAAGCAAGAAATCGCCCCCCAGAGGGGATGGTCACACCACAATCCCTTCTCCATTCTCCTCTCAGGATCTTGGGCACACACGCACACACACCCGGCATGAGTTTAAGCCATTGAGTCCAGGACTCAAACCGCAGTCAACAACATGAGAGTTCAGCGACATAGCCATTATGCCAACTGCTGGTCCCAGATCTATTCATTATTGAGGTGAATTTTTAATTTTCAAATTCCAGTCCAAATTTCAAACTCAAAATTTAAGGAATAAATAAAAATAGGTCCTGTTACAAATAAATCCAACAAAATCAAACATAAAGGAAAAAGAAACCTGGACCCCTGGTTCTCACTCTCCTGGCTGGCAGTTCCATGAGTAAACCAAGGCAGTTGCATGCAGTGTACGTATCAGGACCTGTTTCTGGCCTTAGGACCCCAGGTTATGAGCCCTGAGGACAGAGACCAAAGGAGCCCCTATTAATTAGGGACAGGAATGTTTATTTATAACAAAACATGGACAATCCCAGATGCTGAAGTAAGACATAGCTTGTTCCTTCAGTAATAACATTACTCTTACAGCTGCTTGTTATTTTTAGGTGAGAACCCTGAGGGTGTGGACTGAGTCAGTGTTCCCTAAAACTATTAGTTTGCGATCACCCCTCAAATTTTAGTAAGATTGAAAGTAACCTGCTCATTTGCTAAGCAGGTGGACAGGCAGAAGCAAGGCAAGGATAGGTGGACTGTTTATCCTCAGACCACATCAAAATGGAATCTAGATTCTCAAGTGACACATTGAAGGAAAAAGTAACCAATGAATTAATCAACTTGACAATCTTCTATTTTAAAATTTGTGTTTGTGTTGTTGCTTTGGTTTCATTTTATTTTCCGAGAAACTCAAAGCACAGAGCTCTGGATGTCCTCACCTGGGAGGACTCAGTGTAGTCAGGATCGTAAGTGACGATCCTTCGCTGTCTAGGTGTCCTGTTTCATCACCTGTCCACACATGCACAGTGTCCTTGTGAGATGTCAATCACCCACCGAGACGTGTGGAGTCACCTGGGCAAGGGGGCTGTGATCAGGAGCAATTGCCTGGGATAATGAAGTAAGTGGAACTCTGCCAGGCCTGGAGCCAGGGGCCCTGTTCAGGGAGGGGCTGCCTGAATCACCCTGGCCCGGTGCCTCTCCCTGGGCGGGTCACCCTCTGGCCTAATGCAGAGGAGTAGCTTTGTAGATTAAATCAACCCTTCGCACCACGCCCTGCAGCGAGCAAGCGGGGACATCCCCAGGGCAGCTGGGTTGCAGTGTTCTGACTTCATGTCCTAACTGAACCATCTCTGTAGTCACCCAGGGCTCCCATTTACATCAAGGTCTATGAGTCTATGAGACCGTTCTTAGCCTGATATCCTTGAAAACTGAAGCCTCCACTTTATTTTCTACAAAAAGGGAGTTCACGGCCCATGCAACGCAGCTGGTGTTCAGTAAATACAACCCCTGGCCTTTTACAGGTTATGAACCTGAGTTAGAGGTAAAGAACATGGAGGTGACACCAGTCCCACTTGTTGCACCTGAGCCATGGCTGGGAGGCAGGCAGATGCTCCCCACAGTCATAGCTCTATAGTACCTAAAGGCAGGAGAATCCTCTCTGGTCTCAGAGTTGAAGACTACTGCTTAC
>NW_006159780.1:387117-397509 GCF_000334495.1 Tupaia belangeri chinensis | reverse complement strand
GAAAGGAAAGGAGTCATGTCAACATTCTATGAGAAACCATCTCAGGAGCCCAGACCTTAGTCCTTACTCCCATGTCTGCCAACTATCTGGCTGATGTCTGTGAGGAACAGATGAACAGGTATTCCACAGGGGGCCCCATCACAGGAAAGCCCACCGAACTTTATGCTACATAAGCTAAGGCCACATGGGAGGCCTGTGCTCCATTTTAAAAAAGCAGAGTGTGTGCTGTGTTCATAGCTACTCAAGAGACTGAGGCAAGAGGATTGACACACAGCAAGACCCTATTTAAAACCACAGCAGGGAACCAGCAGTTAGCGTAATGGCTATGTTGCTGGACTCCCACGTAGTCAATTGCGGTTCGCGTCCTGGACCGGGTGGCTTAAAACTCACGCTGAGCGCATGTGCATGCGTGCCCAAGATCCTGAGAGGAGAATGGAGGGGAAGAAATTGTGGCATGGCCATCCCCCCCAGGGGATGATTTCTCGCTTTCTGTCTCTCTGTCTCTCTCTGTCTGTCTGGCGAGCGCATGCGCCCAATAGCGAAAAACCTCTCAAAAACAAACAAATAAACAAACAATAACAACAACAAATAAAAAACCATAGCACATGCACACATACACATACACCACACACAGTGTGTACTTGAAAGAAGAAACAGGCTCTAAAACTCACTCCTCACTCTTCTTCCTTCCTCTA
The DNA here is from genome assembly GCF_000334495.1 of Tupaia belangeri chinensis. Taxonomy (NCBI): domain Eukaryota; kingdom Metazoa; phylum Chordata; class Mammalia; order Scandentia; family Tupaiidae; genus Tupaia; species Tupaia belangeri. Next base: position 396,814 of record NW_006159780.1, on the reverse strand, counting down.
AACTGCAGGGATCATAGATGTAGGGGACAGTTGTATGAAGTTGGAACTAAGGAATTAGCCCCATGAGATTTGCAACAACCTTGACTTAGGAAAATGGAGTCACAGAACAAGGGGGTCACGTGCACAGGCAGGGTTATAAATGTCTCTAGTCAGCAAAATAGTCCCTAGAGTTGCTTGAATCTTGGTGCTTCGATTGATTCCATAGAAGTGCTCTTTCTGCTTCCCAGATATAAACCCTTCAAAAATGCCAAATGAAAATTAACTCAGCGAGATTGTTGTGTTCTATGTTGTCGGGCATCAGCAGCACCCGTGTCCACCCCCGGCTCTGCCATTTTTATGACCTGGAGCAAGGCCATTAAACTCTCAGAGCCATACTTTTCCAAATTCCAAAATAAGCATTGTTTTGTGATTGTTAGGTCATGTCTGTCACTTAGAAATGGTAGAAGATCTGTCCCCTAACTCATCCCTTGCTAGGTACAGACTCAAGCCAGCATCTGTCATATAAGCAATGTCAAGGCTGAGTGTTGACAACGTGGTGACAAGCCTGCCATAGAGAGACAAGACTGCACAAATTCCTCCGCATTTTCAGGTGCAATGCTAAACTGCTGAAATCAGAAAGCATGAGGTAGAGGTTTGTTTCTTTTCTTTCATTTTTTGGCAAACAGAAAGAGCTGGTACCAATGATTTTCATGTCCCAGTTGAGAAACGCATAAGAAATGGCTTTTCGCTATCATGTTCGTACAAGCCAAATGTCACTGCAGAAATAATTAGTTGTATTTCTGTGCTCTGACAACACACAAACACTTAATCCTGTGGCGCCTTGCACGCACACAGGAAGGAACAGAGGGCTGACAGGATCTGGAAGTGATTTCTGCTGCATCATGGTTTCGATTTTTTAACACAGATTATGGAAGTAACCCCCTTTCCCTGTCCAAGTTTGATGTTTGCGGCTGGGTTTGAAGTGCATAGGGCTCCTGGGAACCCCAGGCAAGCCACAGAGCCTAGCATTTGAAAGAAGCAGGCACCAGGGACACTGTCTGGTAAAGCACCCATTGCCCACCTGGGGAATAAACACATCTAAGCTGGTTCCTACACAAAAAATGTAGAGCGTGGCTTTTTTTTTTTTTTCCTCAGATTTCATGACTCTGGGAGTAGTTTTGAAGTTCATCCGTTATTGTAGCAGCATTTTATACTCCCCTAAAAACCTTCTTATCAAACATATGTAAGGATGGCTAGCACTCCTTCCTGCCCCAGCTTCTCTCTGACCTATTCTGATCTCCCACCGACTGCCACATTCCCAACCCACTAATCAGGCTTCAAGGAAAATTGAATCCAGTTCAATGGCACAGAAGCAATTCACAGCAAAAGTGAAGCAAATGAGCTTACAGGAGCAGAAACCTTCTCCAAAGAGTTATCCAAAAGTGAATACATCACCTAGTGACTGGATGAGATGGACAAATTCCTGTACAAATAACAATATACCAAGATTGAATTAGGAAGACTTAGAAAGCCTGCATAGACCCATAACAAGCAATGAGATTGAATTAGTAATAACCTCTAAACAAAGAAAGCCCTGGTCCTGATGACTTCACTTCTGAATTCTACAAAACCTTTAGAGAGCTAAGCTTCATTCTACTCAAATGATTTCTAAATATTCAAAACTAAGGAACCCTCCCAGATTCATTTTTATGAAGCCTCCATCACCCTCATTCCCAAAACGGATAAGGACATGACAAAAAAGGAAAACAACAGGCAAATATCTCTAATAAATATATCTGCAAAAATTCTTAATAAGATACTAGCAAGTTGTGTCCAATGACACATAAAAAAGATGATAAATCACGACCAGGTAGGTTTTATTCCAGTGATGCACGGACAGGTCAACATATGTAAAACCATGAATGTAATACAACATATTAATAGAAAGAGAAAAACTATACAACCATATCAATTGATGTAGAAAAAGCATTTGATAAAATCCAACATCTCTTCATGATTAAGACTCAATGAAATCAGCAAAGGGACATTTCTCAACACAATAAATGCCATAAATGAAAAACGCATAGCTAACATCACACTGAATGGGGAAATACTGAAAGCTTTTCCACTATAAACTGGTACAAGACAAGGCTGCCCATTTTCTCCACTCATTTTTCCATATGGTGCTGGAAGTCCTAGCCAATGCAATCAGAAAAGAGAAAATAAAAGACATTCCATTCAAAAAGGGAAAGATGAGATGAAATTATATCTGTTTGCAGATGATATAATTTTATATATGTATAGACCCAAAGGTATCCATGAAAAAACAACTGGAAGTGATAAATGAATACAGTAAAGTGGCAGGATATAAAATCAACATACAAAAATCTATAGCATTTCTATACATCAACAACAAGCAGATTGAGGTAGAATTGAAGAAAATGATCCCATTTACCATAACTACAAAAAAATATGAGATACCTAGGAATAAATCTAACCAAAGAAGTAAAAGATCTCTACAAGAAAATCTATGGAAATCTAAATAAAAGACATTGGAAATGGCACAAGAAAATGGAAGGACATCTCGTGTTCCTGGATTGGAAGAATTAAGATAATCAAAATGGCAATTCTGCCAAAACTAATCCACATATTTAACACAATCCCAATCAAAGTACCACAGACACTTTTCACAGAGCTAGAAAATATAATCATAGAATTTTTCTGAAATCATAAAAGCCCCCAGATTGTCAAAGTGGGGTAGGAAACATCTCACTCCCTGACCCCAAAATGTATTACACAGCTGTGATAATCAAAATAGCATGTCATTGGCACAAAAAAAGACATGTGGACAAATGGAACAGAATTAAAACCCCAGAAATAAATTCCAAAATATTCAGCCAACTGATTTTTGATAAAGTGGCACCAGTCAGTCCAGTGGGAAAAAGATAACCTTTTTTAGCAAATGATACTGGAAAAACTGGGTATATATCAGATTAAAAAGCTTCTACACAGCAAAAGGAAAAATAGTTAAAATGAGTCAACAACCTTCAAAATGAGAGAATGTATTTACAAACTACGCCTCAGACAAAAGACTGATAACCAGAGTATATAGGTAACTCAAATGGCTTACCCAAAAAAACCCCTGATGAACCCACTTAAATGATGAGAAAATGAGCTGGACAGACAACTCTCTGAGGAAGTCATACGAACAGCCAAAAAGTATGTGAGAAAATGCTCACTATCCCTCATCGAGAGATGCAAATCAAAACCACAAAGACGTATCACCTAACCCTAGTCAGAATGGCTAAGTTTAAAAAGAAGAAGAAGAATAATAAGTGCTGGTGAGGCAGCTCTGGTGAAAAGGGAGAATTCATACACCGTTGGTGGGAATATAAATTAGTACAACCACTGTGGAGAAAAATACGGAGGTTCCTCAAAGATCTACAAACAGAATTACCATATGGGTGCAGCAATGCCACTCCTGGGTATCTACCCAGAGGACAGGAGCATACTCATTCAGAAAAGTGCTTGACCATCCATGTTTATTGTGGGGTTATTCACAATTGCTAACACATGGAACCAGCCCAAATGTCCACAAACAGATGAAAGAATTGAAAAAGTATAGCACATGGGACCAACAGTTGGAGTAATGGCTATGTCTCTGAACTCCCATGTAGTTGACTGCGGTTCAAGTCCCAGACCCAGTGGCTTAAACTCACGCCGGGCACATGTGTGTGCGTGCCCAAGATCCCGAGAGGAAAATGGAGGAGAAGGGATTGCTGCATTGCCATCTCCCCTGGGGGGTGATTTCTCACTTTCTGTCTCTCTGTCTCTCTTCGTTTTTCTTGTGAGCGCACATGCCCTATAGCAAAAACCTTTCAAAAAAAAAAAGGGGAACAACAACACACTATGGAATATTACTCAACCACAAAAAAAACAAGATGCTGGCATTTGATAGAAAGTGGATGGATATGGAAAATTTACTTCTGAGTGAAGTAGTCAGTCTGTGAAAGAGAGACTTGGTATGTCTCCATTTAATATATACCAAATATCCACATTCTATAGTAGAAACTGAAATATTGAAGGCTACAGAAGCATGGGAAACGGTTGCAGATATTGGATAGTGTGGGAAGAGGCTGGGAGATGGAGGAAGGTAAGAGGAAGGGAATCAAAGAGAAAAATAGAGGCAGGACATCTGGGGGACACAGAAGTGGAGGACTGCCTGTTGATGATATCTTGAACTGGACTGGTGTGCAGTGTGCTCATGCTGGGAAAATTCATTTTACAAGCTATGTTGATATACAATGATTAAATATATAAAAATAAATGTCAAAAAATAAGCAGAACACATAGAAACAAAAATATTGGATCAGTGCTGTAGCACAACAGTTAAGTGCTGTGCATAGAAAACTGCATCCTACATGGCCAACTGGGGTTCGAATCCTGACTCCAGCAGCTTGAAAAAAACATTCTGGGTACATGTGTGTACGTGTTCAAGACCTTGACAGGATGGAAAAACAAAAGGAAAAAGATTACACTGTGACCATGTTGGGGTGTGCTTTCTTTCTTTCCCCTGTAAGCAGTTGTGCTCACTGGAATTAAAAAAGGCATATCACTATATCACTACTAAAATCATTTATAAACGGGAACCAGCAGTTAGCATAATGGCTATGTCGTTGGACTCCCGCTTAGTCGACCGTGGTTTGCGTCCTGGACCTGGTGGCTGAAAACTCACGCCGGGCACGTGTGCGTGCGTGCCCAAGATCCCAAGAGGAGAATGGAGGAGAAGGGATTGCGGCGTGACCATCCCCCCTGGGGGGTGATTTCTCGCTTTCTGTCTCTATGTCTCTCTCTGTCTGGCGAGCGCACGCACCCTATAGCGAAAAAATCTCTCCAAAAAAAAAAAAAATCATTTATAAACAACTGAAGTAATAACTAGTAAATGAAAATATAGGACAATAAATAGACTAAGATGAAATTTATAAAATAGACATTCTTGGATACAAATGATGTATTGAGATAGTCTTTGCACTTGGGCTACATTTCCTAAAACAATGCTAACATCCCTGTACCTCAGTACTTTGAAACAACCAAGTGTGATTTACTGCATCTCTGCAAGTTCAGAGTTATTCTTCCTCTGGGACGCGATTGCTGCCACTGCCACACCTATGAGTATCATCATGCACCTTAGTATATTCAATCTGGTGTGTGTACAAAGAAATTTCCGTTCACAGAGTGTAACAAAGACCTTTAAAAGCCAGGAAAGTTGAAGGAGCTTGCAGAAAGATCGTGTTCAAGGGACTTCTAATGCAGGTGCTTTATGGAGAGGGGTGATAGGCAGAGGTTGCAACCAGGTGCAACCCCTCATGAGTTGCTATTTTGTATTGGTAACAGAGGAACCCCATCCCCCTCAAGCGCATTTTCCAGCCAGTCCAAGCTCACTGCAGAGCCCCTTCTCCTGCCTGAACCATGTGCCTGTTCACTTTGCTTGTGTCACTTCAGCTCAGATCCACCTGGAACCCATGCTGTGGCTAGTCCTCATTTGCCTACAAGGAGAGGACATTTCCCTGAGGTAAAAGGCTTTTATTCCCATGGGACTAGGGACCTCACTTCCACAAGGACACTCTCCTAATGGACTCTCCCCAATGCTTGGCTTTTGCCTTTGGCTCGGCCCTCTCTTCCCGGCTTTTCTTTCCCAGAGGGTTGGTCTTCGTTAGGGCTACCTTCACTTCCTTCCCATTACTCTGTGCCTCAGGGACATGCTGGTTATGGTGTATTGTATTTTATTTCCTCATATACATAAATAGTAGTTTACATAGCTGCAAAAGCAAGGTCAGAATTCTATTTTCCATGCTGTTTCTTTTTAGTTTGTTTCTGTTTTCTATTCAACTGTATCTCAGATCTCTTGGTCCAATTTCAGTTAATTCCTTTTAACCATTTGGTATGCTACTTTCTGTGTTTTCTCCCATAATTTCTTAGTAAACACACACATACACTCGGAGAAGATTGCATTGTTTTATACATTTTTTTGCATCTTACTTATAAGATGCAAACACATAAGAATATGTAACGATATTAAGGAGATCTCAAAAGGAACTTCAAAGTTTTCTCATTCTTTTTTAAAAATTGTATTTATTTCTTCAATAAGAGAGGGATGAAGAGAGAAAGCGAGACTCTCAACAGTGAACCTCATGCCATGAGAACCCCAGGCTCAGCCAGCCAATCACAAGCGTGTGTACACAAGTCCTTGCATGTGGGGAGACCTATGTTCTTAAAAGATGCCAGACTCTGTGGACTGTGCTACCCAGAGAGGATCACCTTCACTTCAGGCCCAGGAGTTGCCCTCAGCCTCAAACCTGAGCACCTCTCCCTCACTCTCAACAATTCCTTTGAGAAGAATGACTTGCCTAATGTCTTTTCTGAGGTCCTCTCTGGACAGAGGCAACTTACTGCAATGACCCTCAATACTTTCCTAAATCTTGAATAAATGGGTGCTATACCACTGCACTGCCTGCAGTTCTCATTTTCCATTTCAAATAAGTGTTTGTTTTCGCTGCCTTGTAGTTGTGGCTGCCATGAAATTCTCTTATGGATACCAAGAAGATAACAAATAAGAAACCCTCAATCACAGTATTATTTTTAGCCTAATAAAAAACAGTCACTGTTGTCATATTTCACTATGCTTGTGACTGGTACCTACAGAACCATGACTCAAGAAGGAAAAGACATCAATTCCATAAAACTGACTAAAGAGTCAACTAATTTAGACCCTGCTTTACCCCAATCTTGTATGAGATGCCTTAGCATCAATTCTTTCAACCACCCTGTGGGTGGGAAGTTTGTTTCCACTTAGTTGAAATACTTAACTCTCAGAAGGACTCAAAAAGCTGGGGCATCAGCAGGTAGATTGGTGGTTAAGGCACTGGAACTCCCACGTGGCTGACCACGGTTCTAGTCCCGGGCCTGGTGGCTTGCTTTCTCACTGTCTCTCTCTCTCTCTCTCTCTCTGTCTCTCTCTGGTCAAATTAAAAAAAAAATGAATGAATAAATAAACTTAAATCATTAATTCCTTTTTAAAAAAAAAAAAAGAAGAAGAAGAAGAACTCAAAAAGCTGACCAAGACTATACAAGTAGCAGAGTTAAATTCAAACCAAGAACTTATCAACATTTTTGTAGTTGAATGTGTAGTTTCACAGTGAAAGAAAACTAGTTGTATACTCTCTCTTCATTGATCTGGCTAGAAAGCTAAAACATTTTTTTTTCAGTGATTCACTTAATTCTGACATCGAACCTAGTAAGAAAATATAGTAATATAACTCATAATCACATTTTCATTAAAAATAGACCACATATATGTTGGCAATCCCATAAGATTTGGAGCTGGAAAATTCCTACCACCTAGTGTTGTCATAGTGGAACGTGTTCTCATCTGTCTGTGATGATGCTGGTGAAAACAAACCTACTGCACTGCTAGTTGTAGAAAAATATAGTGTGTACAATTATGTATAGCACATAATACTTGATAATGCTAGAAACAACTATGTTACTGGCTTATGTATTTACTATATTATACTTTTCATCATTATTGTAGAGAGTACTTCTTCTAATTATTCAAAAACAAAGTTTACTATAAAGCTTTTGCTGTAAAGTCTTCTGCCTCCTACACCTCGCATTTACCTCTCTTGATGGGCCGATCTCACTTGTGCTCAGTTTAATCTTGTATTGTTTTGTTCAGACACAGTAGCATAATTCATTCAGCTTTGATATGGATTGGACATTGAGCGAATTAGAATTGTTTTCTATTCAAAATGCAATGCAATTACTGACATATTTGTATATGGAGGTTATTCTGCATAAGACATAGCTACCTCAGACAAAATTTATAAGAGCAACTATTTTTAACTCTAGGGTAATTGCAAAAAAATGTTTATTAACTAAATAAGTCAATAGAGGAGACAAAAGAAAACAGGATGAAGTGCAGCAAAATCTTAAAAAGGCAAACAGAAACAAGAAACAAAGAATTGATAGAACAAAGTAAGACAGGGCTAATTCACTCATGTCAAACACTTCAAATCTGAATAGTATGAATAAACACATTAATTAAAAAGCAGAGAATATCAGATTAGATAATCATAACCTTATGGCATGTACCCAAAAGTCACTTAAATATGAAGGTATAAATGAGATAAAAGAATGAAGAAAAATGTGAGTATGCCAGGCAAATACTAAGTAAAACAAAATGGAGTAGTTAAATTAATTTTCAGACAATGTAATTCCAGAATGAAGATTTATCAGGGGTAAAGATTTGTATTACCTAGTAATAGAAGGGCAAATTCTACATAAAACCCCAAAACAATACTTAACACCTATGCACCAAACAGTACATGAGACAATAGGGCCAGCACATGGCATGGTGGTTAAGGCACTAGATTCCCACATGACTGACTGCGTTCCAGTCCTGGACCCAGCTGCTCGAGAATTACGCCAGGTGCATGCATGTGCATGCATGCCTGAAATCCCAAGCAGAGAATGGAGGAGAAGGGAATGCAGCATGGCCATCCCCTTAGAGGGTGATTTCTTATTTTCAGTCTCTCTGTCCCTCTCTAGCAAATACACACGCCCTATATAGCAAAAAGAAAAAAAAAGTGTGTGTGTATATATATATATATATGTTTATATACACACATACATGTATGTATATTATATATTGTAATATACTATATATTATTATACTATTATCTATTATAATGATCATAATATATTATAATGATTATAATAATATATAGTATATTATAGCATATGTAGTATACATATATAGTATATAGTATATATACTAGAAATATAGTATATATACTAGAAATTTGTTACAGAAAAATCCATGAATATTGTGCAATCAAAAAGTGCATTTATGGGATCAGCAGGTGGTATAATCGTTACATCACAGGACTCCCACATGGTTGACTGTGGTTCATGTCTCAGATCTGGTGACTTGAAACTCACACCAAGCATGTGTGCATGCATGCCCAAGGTCCTGAGAAGAGAACGGAGGAGAAGGGATTGCAGCATGACCATCTCCCCTGAGGGATAATTTCTTGTTTTATGTCTCTATGTCTCTCTCTGTCTCTACAGTGAGCATATGCACCCTAGAGCAAAAATCTCTTTCTAAAAAAAAAGTGCACTTATAAATATAATCTATGGTTCAAAGAAGAGGTCAAAAAGGACATTTTTAGAAAATACTTGAACTGGGTCAGCCAATGGTGTAGTGCTAAAGCAGCTGGATCCTATGTGACTAAGTGCAGTTGGAGTTTCCCATCCTGGTGACTTGAAAAATACACTGTGCGTGCGTGTGTGTGTGTGTGTGTGTGTGTGTGTGTGTGTGTGTGTGTGCGCGCGCGCGCGCCCAAAATCCCAAAAGGAAAAAAGATTGCAGCATGGCCATCCCCACGGAAGTGCTTTTTCACCTTTTCTCTCTCTCCTACTCTCTGTTCCTCTCCAGTGAACTCACATGCCCTATAGCAAATTAAATGTATAGATTTTAACTAAATGAACATGAAGCACAACTTACTGAATTGTGGACAATGTAACCAAAGCAGTAGTCAGCAAAAAATTTATAATCTTAAATACTTATATTAGAAAATAAAAACCTAAAATCAGTTAACCCAATATTCTACCTGAAGAAGCTACAGAAAGAAAAGCAAACACATCTAAAGTCAGCAGG
>NW_006159780.1:386314-387086 GCF_000334495.1 Tupaia belangeri chinensis | reverse complement strand
AAAAAGAAGTAACAAAATTAGAGCAGAAATTACAAAACTGGATATTGAAGGACAATTGAGAGCATCAATAAAAATGGGAGCTGTTTATTTAACAATATTAATAAATTTGATAAACTTCAAGGAAGAAAGGCCAGAAAAGAGAGACGGTACAACATACCTGTTACCAGGAAAGAACAAGGGCATCACACTGAGCTCACTGACTTGAGAAGAAAACTGGGAGCAACACAAACAGCTCTATTCCATGAGTTTAAAAACATAGATGGAAGAGCACAATTTTTCTTAAATCACAAATTTCCAAAACTCACTAAAAAAGAAATAGATAACCTGAAGATATATACCCATATCTGTATTTGATTTATGCTATTGTGGGACCAAAATTATGCAGCCATTTTACTAAGTTATGGGAGTTTCATGTAGAGGCAAACATAATTACTGAATAACTCAGTACTCTCTCTTATACTATTTACTCAAGAGGAATTAAAATTTACATTTGCACAAAGCCCTGTACACAAAAGCCTATAGCAGCATTCTTCATAACTGACAAAGTATGGAAATAACCCAGATGTTCTTCCACAGATGCATGAATAAATAAGAAGTGTCCAATCATAAGGGAGTACTGTTAGCAATAAACAATAATAATGATAAAGCAAAAACAAAAGCCCTGTCGACTGATGTAACAAGTGGATAAATATCAAATGCATTTTGCTAATTAGGAGAAGCCAGATCTTAAAGGTTGTTACCATGTGATTCAATTTCTAAGGCCTTCTGGAAA
>NW_006159780.1:368666-386283 GCF_000334495.1 Tupaia belangeri chinensis | reverse complement strand
CAGGAAAAGATGACTGGTTGTCAAGAATGAGATGAGGTAGAGAGAATTTACCACAAAGGGGAGGTAAAAGAATGTTGGGGAGATGCACCACAATGGTGACACATGACTACGTTTTTGTTGAAGGGCATGTCACTTCTGCAGTTCTCCTCAATTCACAGATGTGGTCTAATTGTGATAAATTCCAGACAAACCCACTTTGGGGACATCCTACAGCCTGTTTGACCAGTACCCTTCAAAGTGCCAAGGTCAAGACAGGTAAGGGCAAACCAAGCATCTGTCTCAGATGGAGGACACTAAGAACTGGAGCAATGCAATGTGAGATCCTGGTGCAGATACTGGAACAGAAAAAGAGCATTGGGAGAAATTGGTAAAATCGAAGTCTGCAGTCCAAATACTATTACTGAACCAATATTAATGTCTTAGTTTTGGTCACTATTCCAGGGTGACATGAGACTAACACTAGAGGAAACTCAATGGCAAGTACGCCAACACTTTTTGTACTGTCCTTCCAATTCTGTAAATCTAAAATTGTTTAGAATAAAAAAAATTTAAACCACTTTGCAAATTCTATAGGGGAATAAAGGAAAACATTTCTCTTAATTTTTGTTTGTTTGTTTTAAATTTTGCTCTAGGAATATATGGACTCACCAAAGAGAGCCAGAGACATAGAGAGAGGAAGTGAGAAATCACCCCCCAGTGGTCTGACCACACCACAATCCCTTATCCATTCTCCTCTTGGGATTTTGGGCATGCATATACACATGCCTGGGGTGTCTTTCAAGCTGCCGTATCCAGGACTCAATGGGACAGTTGATCCTGTGGGATTCAGCTGCTTAACTACCATGCTACCAGCTAGTCCACTCTTAAAATTTTTATATGCTTGAAAGTTATTATATGTTTGCTATTGTTACTTCTACTTTTGTGAAATATCTGCGCCTGCTATCATTCTTTTTATTTTGATTATTATTATTGCCAAGAGGTGTGTGCACATGAGAGAGGAAGAGAGAGAATGCACTCCCCAGTGGCATGTGTGATCAGACGATCCTTTTTTCTTCATTTCTTCTTCATGTTGGTATTTTGGGCAGTATATGTACCTAAAGTATTTTTCAAGCTACAAGAGCCAGGATTCAAACCATAATATGTCATGTGGACTGGATTCCTAACGGATAGCACTAACCATTAAGCCACAGGCCTGATCCTACCAGAATTCTTTCTGTCTTTCTAGTCCTGTGCTTGTGATTGAGATGAGGTTGTGCTAAGGTTGAGAGAACACAGATCCATGCATGAGGAAATCAGTCCCACCTTCCTCATTTAAGAACTTGTATGGCCTTGGGTAGAGTACTTAATTGTTCAGGTTGTTTCTTATCTGTCCAGTGGAGAAAGCCACTTCTTCCTCATCACATGATTATGGAAAACAAACTAAGTGTCTTTACATTTCTAAAATGAAAATATAAAATTTGCATTTTACTTATATTTTAATTTAAAACTATTGTACAATGCATATAATTATATTAAATACATAAAAATATAATTGATGATTACATAGGTAATAGAGTTTGGAAATAAATGCTGCATGATACAAGTCTGACTTTCAGAAGAAGCAGTAACATTTTTGCTTGTGTTTGTTTTTGCTCATTTATTTATCTTTAACATGAGAGAGAGAGAGAAAGAGACAGATACTGGCACCCCATGAAAGCATCTTCATGCCATGATCCACCCCCAGCCTCGGCCAGCTCAAATTGTGGGCTCATGTGTATATACTCAGCATGCCAAGGAATGCTTCAGCTGGTGAACCTGAGACCTTCCCTGTGGGTCCAGCATCACAGAGCATTGTGTTCCACTGCATCCCATCCATCCCTCAAGGGTCTTCTTTTCTTTTTTCTTTTTTGGAGAGGTTTTTGCTATAGGGTGCGTGCACTCGCCAGACAGACAGAGAGAGACAGAGAGATAGAAAGCGAGAAATCACCCCCCAGAGAGGATGGCCACGCTGCAATCCCTTCTCCTCCATTCTCCTCTTGGGATCTTGGGCATGCACGCACACGTGCCTGGTGTGAGTTTAAGCCACCAGGTCCGGGACTTGAACGGCAGTCGACTACATGGGAGTTCAGCGACATAGCCATTACTCTAACTGCTGGTTCCAAGGGATCTTATTTTCTAACCATACCTCTTGGAGGCTCAATGGACCACAGTGGCCATTAGAAGCTGCCAGTGCACCATAGAACCCACTATGGGATATTCCAATGTACACAGGAATAAACAGGAGACAAGCCTGTTTAGTATGACTTGATCAATAATTATCTAAACTTCTTTAGCTAGAATATTTCATAAATAGGCCATCCAGTGGCACAGTACTTGGGGTGACTAGATCCTGCATGATCAATTACTCGGTTTGAATCCCAGTCCTGGAGGCTTGAGAAACATGCTGGGTGCATGTGCATGTATGCCCAAGATCCCAAAAGTGGGGGGAAATGGAAAAGGGATTGCAGCAAAACCACGTCCATGGGAAGGGCTTCTTTCTCCCTCTTCATCTTTCTTTCTCTTTCTCTCTACCTCCCTGATGACTGCATATGAACTATGGCAATTTTAAAAAAATTCTTTATTGGGGGATCAGCTGTTGGCATAATGGCTATAATGGCTGTTAAGCTGTACTCCCATGTAGTTGACCACAGTTCGAGTCCCAGACCCGGTGGCTTAAATTCACACTGGGCATATGTGCGTGCATGCCCAAGATCCCAAGAGGAGAAGGGATTGCAGCATGACCATCCCCCCGGGGGTGATTTCTCGCTATCTCTCTATCACTCCATCTTTCTGGCAAGAGCACGTGCCCTATAGCCTTTTTTGTATCTTCTGTCCTACAGTTCCAAAGACCTGGTGAGTGTACAGAAAATAGAGGAAGAGTAGGAAAAAATGATGGTGTATGTGTCTATAAGGGAAGGAGGGAGTATTTGTTGGAAGTGGAAGTTATTGAAATACTTTGGCAAGAGTTAAGTTCAGTATAAATTACAGAGGAAGAAGCCCCATCTTGACTGGTGGGGACATCAAACATCAACTCACAACCATAGAGGGTGGACACCACGAGACAAAAGATACAATGGGCAAAACTGTATGATCCTGCATAAATTCTTTAACATCACCAAGAGCTGCATGGATCCTGGATCCTGGCAATGCCTAGTCTCCACTGACTCATCTAATGCCCTCCTTGCATATATTTTTTAAATACTTTAACCATATAGATCTCTTCTTTCCCTCCCCACAAAGGTCACACCTTCTACAGTATCCCTCCTGATAGATTCATAAGCACAATCTATTTTTATTTTTATAGGTTTGTTTGTGTCCAATGTATTTGATAGTTCTAGGAAAAGAAATAAATTCTAGTTGTTTCAAATCTATGAACCTTCAAATAAATATTCCCTGGAGCTTTTTTATGTTCCAAAAAAATAAAGCTGAAGGCTCGGATGTTTTTATGAGTCTAGAGAGGTAGCACTTTAAAATTAGGAATTGTTTTTAAAGAAAATGAAAATAAGATCACATTGAACCTAAGTAGATATGTGGTGCTAGGTATAATTTTTGGAAATAAGCCCCTAGAACTTTCTATGAAGCAACAAGCTAGGTCCAATATGTATTATATCAGAACAAACAAATACCAGGAGAAAATAAACCTCTAATTTTAATTTCCCACTGGAACAAAGGTGAAATTTTCAATTATCATTTTACACACATTTCTTGTTTCTCATCATGACATTTCACCTGAATCTGTTAGGGTGGGTATATAGACCAGCAATTGAACAGATACCCAGCAAAATATACCTACATGGCTGCTCCTGTCCAGCATGATTCTAGAGGCTGCAGTGAACAGAGATAAGAGCCTTTCTCTAAGGAGCTGGCACTCAGGACAAGGTGTCATGGTGTATTTGGAAAAGTTTATGGCTACATCAGAACATCTGAATGTATCCAACGTTCTGCATTTGCAAGTGTAGGACCTGGGATCACTATGAACCTCGAAGTCTCAGCTTCTACACCTGTAAAATCAGAGTGGCTGTTCACATCTCACATTTGGAGGGAAATCAAATATATAGTTAATTGTCAAGGCTCTTACACACACAACTGGTCATAAAAATTGGCCTTGTTTCTGGAAAAAAAAAAAAAACACTTTTTATAACCATCTTAGCTTGTTAGCGGTGCATTTGGGGTCAAGAGGTTGACTCCACTCCCAGCAAGGTGGAACAGAATAGAACCCCACTCTGTCCACTGAGGTAGCAGCAGGGACTCAAGTGTCAGGCACAAGCAAGGAACACATAACTAAAAGCTGAGAAAAGCTGAGCTTCAGAGTCCAGTGAAGAGAAGTCTATCCTCAAAATCCCACACTCAGAAGGTTCTTTCAAGGTGTCAGGGACGCCATTGGTGTTGGGTCTTGGACATTTGTCCCTGGAGAAGGGCAAGGCAGGTTTACCAGGTGGCTAATAAAACCTTAGACTGTGTGGGCACCTCCAAAACTCAGGAAGACCCTAACAATGGGCAGGTTGATTTATATATTTATTAATTTGGAGGTTTTTAAAGTGGTCTATTTTAGCTACGTTTGGGTGATGACTCTGTTTCTTTTGACCTTGACATGGCCCTGAACACTACATAGTATCATTAGCACTGGTAGGATGTCATGCATTTTGGGTTCGAAAAGATAGGATGGGAAATGCGTACACACTAGGTTTAGTGGGTAGAACTTCATGGTCTCCATCATTTCCACACACAGGTTGCTTCTAGCCCTCTCAAAGTAGGAATGCCTTTTTAAAACCAGCTTAGCATTCTGAGGCCCTCTCATCAGGTGTCTGGACCTGTCAATCAAGACCAGAAGTCATGAGCGGCTTGAATGTCTCCTGAGGTGCCTCGTGCAAGGCACTGGACATTGGCCATACCAAATAAAGGGGAAAAGAGGTCCACTATGTTGAGAACTGAGGCAGGTAAGAAAACACTAGGGGCATACTCTGCACACAGGCTGTAGCTTCTGGAGCTCAGATATGCAGGATTTTGTGTTCATCTGAACAGGAAGTGTTCTCCCACTGAGAAACAACTTTGTCCCTCTGTGGGTACAAAGATAAATACAAATATTTATTTTATTTTTAACAGAAATTTTATGCTTCTGAATGCCCAGATTGCAACATCACTGCAACCTGGTATGCCTCCTGTTAAGTCAGCATTTTGCACACCAATGCAGTCATCCCTTGGAAGCCTTGGGGAGTTGGTTCTAGGAGGCCCCTTAAAATAACAAAATCCATGGATGCTTAGGTCCCTATGTAAAGTGAAATAGTATATGCACATAATCTACATATTCCCCCATATGTTTTGCATCATATCTGGATTACTCAAAAGTTATATTAGCATCAAATGCAAGTGAAAAAGAAAATATACAAATGAACTTTTATATCATCTCTATTTTTCAAAAAACCATTTCATCCCTATCTATCTTCATAACCATTATAAACTCAGCTGCATCTGTAGTTGGTTGAATCTGTGGATCAGAATCTGTGAAAGCATAATCCATGGTAAGAGAGGGCCAACTGTATATTCTAACCAACTGGTTTAGAATAGCTGACAGAACTGTGCCAGCCTTGTAGTGCAGCAGTCAAGGAAGTCAGATCCCACTATGGTTTGAATCCCAGCCCTGGCAACTTGAAAATATTCCAGATGTCAGACACACATATGAACAAAATGCACAAAACAATGGTTATCAAAATATTTAACTTTGTGTGTGCCCCAAATCCCAACAGGATGAAGAAATGGAGGAGAAGAGACTGCAGTATGGCCGCTGTAGGGAAGGTGCCACAACCCCACAGCTGAGTACAGGTAGCCCAGTTCTAACCACAAACCCAGATTATTGCAAGTCTCTCTGAAAACTCAGGGATGTGGTCTGGACAGACGTGCCTGCAGAGAGAGAAAACTTACCAAGGACTAGATGGCTTAAGCAACAGAACCAGTTCTCACATTTCCGGAGAATGGAAGTCCAAGATCAAGATGCCAACATATTGGTCCTCTGATGCCCTTGTCCTTGATCTGGAGATACCATCTCCCCCTGTGTCTCTCTGTATGCACTCCCAAGGTCTCTCTGTGTCCAAATTCTCTCTTCTTGTAAGGGCACTAATCAGACAAAATAGGACCCATCTACTGACATCATTTATTCTAATCACTCCTTTCAAGGCCCAGTCTCCAAATGCAGTCACGCTCTGAGATCCTGGGGATTAGAATATCAACATATAAATGTCTGAAAGATCATGATGCAGCCTACAGCAATCTCTCAGGTAAGGGGAGAGAGGAGATGAGACACCATGTGCCCCTCACTGAAAAACAAATTGAATTCAGTATTATGCATTCAGTGTGAACATTTGGCCAAGTAACTTTTATTTATTATTTATTTATTTACTGTTTTAAAAATGACACTTTAATCAAGACACAATAATAGGGACCTTGTTTCTCTTCCTGACTAAAATAGTTAAAGAGAAGAACAAAATGCATGAAACAATGGTTATCAAAATATTTAATTTGCAGCAATGAAGGCAATGATCCACCAGATGGGAAAACACTGAAGGATGCTTTGAGATTGCCTCAACATACTGCTCAGAGAAAGATCCCAGGCCATGAGGCCATGGGACAGGACAAGGAGCTCAGGTGCAGCCCCAACATTTCCCAGAGGTAGAGAGATAAAGCAGAATTTAGGAGGCCCATGCAGATTTTTGCAGCAAAGCAGAATTCTAGGGAAGAAATTGCCGCACAGACACCATTGCAAATCTGCCGAAGAACATTTATGTCTTCAAGTGAGCCAGGCCTGTACACTTTATAAGGAGATTATCAAGACCAGAAATAATGTAAAGTTCATATGGAGGAATGGGGCAGGGTGACAAGAGTTTGTTGACCAGAGTAAAAATTCTTATGATCCACAGGATATTGGTTATGGAACACAAAAGCATTGTTGGTGTACCAGAATTACTTCCAGCCCTGAGCCTGGTCCTATATAACTAATCTTTAAAATAAGATCTGAAAGAATCAAACCATTTTCAATAACTTAAAACACATCCCAGAGTAAAGATCAAAAATCATTACAGCAACAGAAGACACTGATCAGCCAGCACTACACAGTGTAAAATTCACAGTATTTTACAAACTGAATCAAAAAATGACCAGTGATTGGAACTTGAAGCAACCCATCTTGCCCCAGACCCCAAACCATCAGGACTCCATCCCAGATGGCTTTGCTGCATGATGAGCAGTTTGTTGCAGGGAAGTGTACCACAGAGCATGGCTCATGCCCTCCCCCAAATGCTTTGGAACTTTCAGATATGTTCACTGGGATTTGGAGAAACCCATTTTGAGGAATGGGGAGATATATTCAAAGTGTTAAATGGAAAACGATTACAACCAGGATTATTATACCCAGCAAGATTATCCTTCACATGGGAAGAAAAGTTAAAAAACATTCTCAGGTAAACAAAACCTGAAAGAATTTACCAACTCTAGAAGTTCTAGAGAGAGTGCTATACCAAGAAAACTAAAGTCAGACAGACTGAAATAAGAGAACAAAAAATAACCAAGAACGTGGCTCATTCAATAATAGGAACAAGTCTGGAAATATTGATAATAATTTTCAATGTTAATGTATTTAATTCTCCAATCAAGAAACACAGATTGGCTGAATGAATTAAAAAAACCAGAAACCCCCTATCTGTTGCCTACAAGAAATGCATCTCATGGATAAAGACAAATATAGACCAAAAGTGAAGGACTTGAAGAAGGTATTCCATACAAACGGAAATCAAAGAAAGGCTGGAACATGAAACTGATTTTAGACAACATAGACTTTAAGACAAAAACTATAAGAAGAAACAAAGAAGGGCAAATTCATCAAGACATAATGTTTATAAATATCTATGCACTCAACTCAAGAGCACTCAAATATGTGAAGAAAAGACTGCTAGAGTTAGAGGAAAGACAGATTGCAACACTATATTTGTTGGGGATCTCAACATCCCATTATCTCTTTTAGACAGAACTTCTACACAAAGAATAAGCAAAGAGATACAGGTACTGAGTGATACCACAAATCAAATGGGCATGACAGACATCTATAGAACTTGCCATCCTAAGACCACAAACTATACATTTTTCTCACCCCCATATGAAACCTTTTTAAAGGTTGATCTTATGACAGGGCACAGATCAAGTCTTTACAGACTCAAAGGCATAGAAACTATACCTAGCATCTACTCTGACCATGATGGAGTTAAATTTGATATTAATTTAAGAAAAAATCCTCAAAAATACACAAACACATCAAACTAAACAATGTACTTCTGAATGACTTCTCAAGTACTGAAGAAATTAAGACTGAAATTAAAAGATTATGAAAACAAATGAAAATGATTACCCGAGTTTCCATAATCTATGGTACATGGCAAAAGCAGTCATAAGAGGGAAATTCATAACAATTAGTGTGCATAAGAAAAAGATGGAAAGGTGGCAAATAGACAACCTAACATCATGCCCCAGGGAACTGGAAAAACAAAACAAAACAAAAATCAAAAAAAAAAATGCCAGGAGAAAAGAAATAATAAGATTTGAGCATAAATAAATGAAATAGAAAATAAATGAACTATCCAGAAAATAAATGAAAGCAAAAGGTGGTTCTTTGAAAAGAGAAACAAGATCGACACACTATAGCTAGATTGATTAAGAAGAAGAGAAAAAGGAACCAGATCAATCAAATTTGCAATGAAATGGGCAATATCACCAAAGACACAATAGATATACAAAACATCATTAGAGGATACTATGAATAACTATCTGCCAACAAACAAGAGAACATGGATGAGATGGACAAATTCCTGGGCACATATAATCTACCAAGATTGAATCAGAAGGATGTAGAAAGCTTGAATAGGCCCATAACTAGCAAGGAGACTGAATCACCAATAAATAACCTCCCAATAAAGAAAAGCCCAGGTCCTGATGGCTTTACTTCTGATTTCTACAAAACATTTAAAGAAGAGTTAATTCCCATGGTACTCAAGTTATTTCTAAAGATCCAAAAGGAAGGAATCCTCCCAAACTCATTTTATGAAGCCTCCATCATCCTCATCTCCAAAAAAGATAAAAAAAGAAAAAAAAAAAAAAAAAAAAACTAGAGGCCAATATATCTAAAAATATAGATGCAAAAATTCTCAACAAGATACTTGCAAACCATTTCCAACAACATACAAAAAAAATTATTCATCACAACCAGGTAGACTTTATTCCAGGGATGCAAAACCATAAATGTAATACACCATATTAACAGAAAGAATGATAAAAACCTTATGATCATTTCAATCGATGCAGAAAAACATTTGATAAAATACAGCATCCCTTCACTATTAAGACTCTTACCAAAATCACCATAGAGGGGTCATTTCTCAACACAATAAAAGCCATATGTGAAAAAACCTATAGCTAACATTTTACTGAATGGGGAAACGCTGAAAGCTTTTCCACTAAAAACTGGTACAAGACAAAGCTGCCTACTTCCTCCACTCCTTTTCAAGATAGTGCTGGAAGTCTTGGCCAATGAAATCAGAAAAGAGAATAATAAAAAATGCATTCAAACAGGTAAAGAGGAGTTGAAAATACCTTTGTTTGCAGATGACATGATAGTATATAAAGAAGGGCCAAAGGTATCCATTAAAAAAACTTCTCAAAGTAATAAATGCTGTAAAGTGGAGGCCAGCAGGTAGCATGGTGATTAAGGGCACTGGACTCCAACATGGTCAACTGCAGTTCGAGTCCCAGACCTGGTGGCTTGCTTTCTCACTTTCCTGCTCTCTCTTGCTCTGTCCCTCTCTGGTCAAATTGAAAAGAAATAAATAAATAAAGTTAAGTAAAATAGTTCTTTAAAAATAAATGAATAAATGCAGTAAAGTGGCAGAACACTAAATCAACATACAAAGTTATATAGAAATTTTATATATTAACAACAAGCTGACCGATGTAGAACTGAAGAAAAAAAATCAATTTTACCATAGCCACAAAATGTATAATATACCCAAGGATAACCTAGTCAAGAAGTAAAAGACCTTTACAAGGAAAACTATGAAAATCTTTAAAAAGACATTGAAAATGACACAAAAAATGAAAGGACATCCCATGTTCCTGGATTGGGAGGATATAATCAAAATGACAATTCTACCTAAATTAATCTATATATTTAATACAATTACAATCAAATTACCAGAGACATTTTTCACATATCTAGAAAAGACAATCATAGAATTTGTCTAGAATCATAAAATATCCCATATTGCCAAAGCAATCCTGCGCAAGAAGAGTGGAGTGCGTAGCATCTCACTCCCTGACCTCAAAATATATTACAAAGCTGTGATAATCAAAACAGCATGGTATTGGCACAAAAACAGACAAATGAACCAGTGGAACAGAATAGAGACTCCAAAAATAAACCTCTAAAGTATAGAGCCAACTGACTTTTGACAAAGGATATTAGTAAATACAGCATGAAAAGGAAAACCTCTTTATCAAATGTACTGGAAAAACTGGGTATTCAACTGTGGAAAGATGAATCCAAATTCCTATCTGTTACTATTAACAAAAATCAACACAAAATGGACCAAAAATCTAAACCTAAGACCTCTTACTATGAAACTACTGATGGAAAACACTGGAAAAACTCTGGGTGACATTAGGGTAGGCAAAGACTTTTAAAATAAGACACCTAAAGCACAGGCAATAATCCCAAAAATAGACAATTAGGATTACATTAGATTAAGAAGTTTCTGCACAGCAAAAGACACAGTAATTAGTGTGAATAAACAACCCTCAGAATGGGAGATTATTTTTATAAACTATGCCTCAGATAAGGTGATAACCAAAATACACAGGGAACTCAAGTGGCTTAACCCCCAAAAAATGATTAACTCAATTAAAAGATGGGAAAATGAACTGAACAAAAAGGAAGACATCTGGATAGCCAAAAGACATATGAGGAAATGCTCAGCATCCCTCATCATAAGGGAGATGCAGATTAAAACCACAATGTATACCACCTAATCCCTGTCAGAATGGTGAAGATTAAAAGTACAGAAAATGGTAAGTGTTGGCAGGGTTGTGTTGAAAGGGGAACTCTCCTACAGTTGATGGGATTGTAAATTTGTCCAGCCACTGTGAAAAACAATATGGAGGTTCCTCAAAGAAGAACTACCATATGATCCACCAATTCCACTCCTGCATATTTACCCCCAAAACAGGAGAATGCTCAGTCAGAAAAGTGCTTGCACATCGATGTTTATTGCAGCATTATTCACAATTGCTAAGACATAGAATCAACCCAAATGTCCACAAACAGGTGAAGGGATTGAATAAGTTTGGCACATATACTCCATGGAATATTATTCAGCATCAAAAACAAGACCTGGCAGTTGATAGAAAGCAGACAAATATGGAAGATTTATTGCTGAGTTAGTAAGTCATGCTATGAAAGAGAGACATTGTATGTCCCACTTAGCATATACCAACTGTCCCCATGCTATGATAGAGACTGAAAGATTGGAGGGCATAAAAGCATTTAAAATAGTTATTGACCCTGGAGACAATGTGGGAGGAGAGTGGAAGAAGGGAAGATTAAAGGGAAGGATATTAGGTGGTAAATAGAGAAGTAAGACATTTGCGGGACACACAAATGTTTTATTACCTGTTGATGATAGTGTGCATAGTATTCTCAACTGTACTGGTCTGAGATATATTTCATGTTGGGCATATTCTCTCTACAAGCTAAATGATGTATAGAGATTGAATGTAATAATAATAGTAATAAAATAAATTACCATCTAGGTGAAAAAGAAATACATCTCACAATGATGAAAGAAATCTAGAATGACTAACTTATGATAAAATAGTGGCAAAGATATTAACACAGTTATTATAACTACATTCTACATATTCAAAGAGGTAGATGAAAGATTGAGCTTAGTTAAATATAAACATGGAAACTATGGGGCCAGCAAGTGGCATGGTGGTTAATGGTGCTGGATTCCCACATTCTGACAGCAGTTCAAGTCCTGAACCAGGAGGCTTGCTTTCTCACTTTTTCTCTCTATCTCTGTCCCTCTATGGTCAAATTGAAATAAACAAATGAATAAATAAATAAATAAAATAATTCTAAAAAAAAACATGGAAGTTATAGCAAAGGAACAAGTGAAACTTCTAGAGATGAACACTGTACTGTTGGAGGTGGAAAATATATTGATTGTGATTAGCAGCAAATTAGACACTACAGAAGAACAGGTTAGCAAGACAGAGGGCAGAGCTATAGAACAGTGACTTAAATGGTCATTCAACCTGTTTTGTGGTGATGGTCACACTGAGTCAACATGAGATGTTGAAAGAAACATGTATTTGGAGATAGACATGCTTGGATTCCAAAGCTGACTTAGTCACATGCTGTCTATGTGACCAGAGACTCACTCTATACCTCCTGTGGCCACCTTTTTCACATTTTAGAATGAAACTGATAATGACTCTATCCTAAGGTTCATGAGAAGATTTGGTCTGGGAGTGTTATTTATAAAATGTGAATTCATAAACCATGAGGCCTTCTTAGTAAGAACTCAGAAACCTGTACCGTACAATGATGAAGAATACACTGCTCAAAGTTATGCCAACTACTTATGAGTTGTGTGGTGAATGTAAGTCAACTAGCCTTGAGCTTCTATTCTCACACTTTGTTGAAAATGTTCCTCTTAAAAAGAATCTCAACATGCTATGTTTGGCGTTGTTTATTTGTAGACATTCTACACTCCCAGAGATGGGAGGGTTTATAAGAGGAGGAGAAGAAGCGAGGGGAGGACAAAGCATGAGAGCCCCAGGTCCAAACTAGATTAAATAAAAATAGACTTGCCTTAATTTACTTCTAGTCTCTATCTCATTATCCATAAATAAACACCATAAATTAAGTAAAGAAAAAAGTTGGAAATGTAATCAATGGCGTCCCACACCATTAGACATTAATGGGGTCAATTTCCTTGTGCAAAACCTGGGACCCAAAACAAACCATGTTTGAAGAGTTGTTGAGAAACTGCAAGGGTTTTTTTTTTCTTTTTTTTTTCAGACTAATTTTTAATCATATGATTACTTAAAGTAGGTCAACTCCTTGACATTTGTTGAAGATTGTAGGTTTCAGCATCTCACATTAAAAGAGCACAGAAGAGGCAAAGTAGATATCCATTGCTCAGTGCCTATGGTGTGCACAGTGTCCACAGGTGTGGGCTTGGTGCCTAATGTAAGTTCTGGTGTTTGAAATATACAGAACTCAATATGTTTCACATTTTGCCAACTACTAGTACTGCTAGTATTGAAATGCAGTTTCACATTGATTCTCTCTGTAAAACAGGGAGAAGACTTATTTTGGACATGATTTTATTTGGAATTAAATGACTTACTCTGTCATGATTACTAGCTGTGTGCATGTGCATGCATGCCCAAGATCCCAGAGGGGGAATGGAAGAGAAGAGAATGCAGTGTGGCTATCCCCCAATGAGAGGTTACTTCTCACTTTCTCTCTCTCTGTTTCTCTGAAGAGTACACACATCCTATGGGGCGAGGGGAACTCTAAGTAAATAAATAATTAATAAAACACCCAAGAATTAGCTTAATAAGGAATGTGCAAAATCTATCAATACAATAGTAGTCTGTTGCAATGGAAAGAAATATGAAGTTATTATTTTCCTCTTTATTTATTTGTATAACAAATGTGCTCACAAGCAAGAGATGAGAGAGAGAAGGAAAGGGAGAATAACCCTACCCCTTTGGGCATGGTCACACTGGAATCCCTTCTCCTCCATCTCTCCATCCCATTAGGACTTTGGGTACACACATATATATGCTCAGTGTGTTTTTTAAGCCACTGGGGCTAGGATTCTGACTGCACTCAGCCATGTGGAATCTGGCTTCCTTAAAAACTGGGCAATAGGAGCCCAAAGATGTATGAAATTCTTAAAGAGGAAGGCTTATATTATAAAACTATGAATTCTACCAGATTTGTTTGTCAAATTTAATATGCTCATAGTAAACAAAAGTAAAAATCAGAAATTTATTTTAAATTTTATTTAGAAAAACAAAGCTAGAATAAATAGACTTCTAAAAAACAAGGGGTGATAAAGAAATTCCAGTATTGCCAGATTGTGAAGCATACTTAAAGGTGATCATTTGTACAGATTTGCCTTCCCACAGGAATAAAACTACCAAATAAAAGAACCTAAATCTAGAAATAGAACCAGATGCACATGAAAATGTAGTATATTGTAGAATCAGCACCTCAGGTCTGTGGGGCTAAGCACCAACTTCTTTGACATAGATCATACCAGTGGACATATTGATAGGCCAGGCCCTCATAGCCCTAGAGCCACACCATAGCTGCAGAGGTAGCTTCCAGCATGGCTCACATTAGCTTGTCCTCCCATTCATGGTTTCCTACCTTGAGGGGCTATGGAGCCTGAGAAAGGCCTCCTCAATCTCCTTGCAACCACACTTCAGGCCCAGTGTAGCCCACCCTGGCAGCCTAGTGCCCTGACCTGGGGAAGCCACCAGTGGAGACTGCCTGATTCTGATGAAAGCCCTAAATGGGCTGAGAATCATCAGGTAGAGAGCATTGGGGTGAGGATGATTTCCATGGCAGTATATCCTTGGTCCCCAGGGTCCTGGCTCTTTGGGCACATATCTTGGTCATTCACAGTCAGTTTTCCTATGGTGGGTACTCCTGGTAGAAGGTATGTCTCAAAGAGGAAAAAACAAACAAGCAAACAAACAAAAAACTCTAAGTAAATAAATAATTAATAAAACACCCAGAAATTAGAAAGTGATATGAGAAGCTCTGGGCAAACTTTCTCCAGTTTCCTGACACTACTCCAGATATAGGTATTGGGACCCCTCAACTTTCCAGCAATACCTTATAGTGACCTTTTGGTTAAGCAAAACCAAGACACGGGTCACATTAGCAAAAGGAGGGCTTGAGGTAATACCACTCGGAGGACGTAAGCTATTCTGCAGAATGAGGCAATGTTAGTTTTCTTTCAAAACAAAGTTATAGCTCTATAGTTTGTTTCCCTCCAAAAATCGTTGCCTTCTGGGACTGGTCTTATAGCCTAGTGGTTAAGGAAGCTGGATCCAACATGGCCCACTGTGGTTTAAGTCCTGGTCCCAGTGCTTGAAAAATGCACCAGACATGGGTGCATGTGTGTGTATGTATGCGTGCCCCAAATACTGATGGAATAGAGAAATGAAAGAGAAAGGATTGTGACATGACCAGACCCCATGGGAGGTTCTCTCTCTCTCTTCCTCTTTTTCTGTCTCTTTGACTCCCTCTGGGGAGCACACATACTTGTACTCTCCAGCAATGAAAAAAAGAAGATTGTTGCCTTCTCAAAGCTTTTAGAATGAAAAGTACCTAAAAGGTACTATTTCTCCCAATGTGTATTTCAGAAGGTGTCTTAGTCAGCTCAGGCTGCTATAACAAAATATTACAGGCCAGTGACTGCAACAACAGGCATTTACTGTTCATAATTCTGGGATGGCTAGAAGTTCGAGATCAGGTTACAGCATAATCAGATCATTGGTGAGGGTTCTCTTCCTGGTTTGCACACAGCTACCTGCTAGTTGTGTCCTTGGATGGCAGAGAAAGGAGAGGGAGAGAAAAAGAGACTGCATATTTTGTTTTCATTTTTTCATTTTTTAAAATTTTTTACCCCCAGAGGGTATGTATGCTCACCAGAGAGATGCAGAGAAAGAGAAAGAGAGAGGAAAATCATCCCTCATACGAAATGGTGATGGAAGTCTCTTCTCCATCTCTCCTTCCTGTTGGGATGTTGAGCATGTGTGTTCATGTCCCCAATATGTTTTCAAGGTGCCAGGTAAGGACTCAAACTTAGTCATATGGGAACCAGCTCTCTTAGCCACCTGACCACTGGACCATCCCACCTCTTCCTCTTTTTAAAAGTTACTAATCCTGGGGACCAGCAGTTAGCGTAATGGCTATGTCACTGAACTCCCATGTAGTCGACCACGGTTCGCGTCCCAGACCCGGTGGCTTAAAACTCACCGGGCGCATGTGCGTGTGTGCCCAAGATCTCGAGAGGAGAACGGAGAAGAAGAGATTGCGGCGTGGCCATCCCCCCTGGGGGGTGATTTCTCACTTTCTATCTCTGTCTCTCTCTGTCTGTCTGGCGAGCGCACGCGCCCTATAGCAATAAATAAATAAATAAATAAATAAATAAATAAATAAGAGTTACTAATCCTGGAGCCAGCAGGTTACATCACTGGACTCCCACATAGCCAACCACAGTTCTAGTCCCGGACCTGATGGTTTGAAAATCATACTGTGCACAAATGCGTGCATCTCCAAGATCCTGGGAGGGATTGAAGTGTGGCCATCCCCTTGGGGGGTGGGGTGGGTGATTTCTCCCTTTCCCTCTCACTGTCTCTGTCTTTCTCTCTCTTCAGGGAGTCCACACACCCTAAGGGAAAAAAAAAGTTACTATTCCCATCCTGGAGGCTTATCCTCATGACCTCCTCTACTCATAATCACCTCCCAAAGGCCCACCTAAAGAACCACTATTTCAGGAGTTAGGCTTCAACACACGATTTTAGGGGACTCAAGTCCCAGTACATGACAGCAGGCATGGGTCTAAGAGTGTGCACAGTCCCTGGTGCACAGGGGCTGGGAGCAGAAATGGCAGAAAGGAGATAAAACACCTTTTTTATAAAACTTTGCCATGGGAAAGGGACTGGTGTACATTAATATCTTTGTACTATTGTATTTTTTTTATTCATTTTCTACATTAATTCCCTATACACCATCACAATACACAAATGAATTTTCCATCCAAAATACACTGTGCATTGGCTCAATCAAGCACATCAACATACATGTTCTCAGCAAAATAATTTTCCAATTCTTATGTCCTGCATATCTTGCCTTTTGTTTTGCCATCCTTGATTCCCCATCCCCTACCCTCTGCTATGTCCCATCCTCCTCCCCCATTGTCCCTGGCATCCATGGCTGCCCTCCATGCCCTCCCCCCCATTCAATTGTTCTGCCAATGAACTTAATTAGTCTAAATATATCCAATAGCTAGCACAGCTGACACATACCTATACATGTACCCAAGTCTGACTTTAGGCATAGACCCCAGTGAGTAGAATGAACATTCTATAAAGTAGTACCCAGCTGTGCCCGTACAGCTCGCTGCAGTCATCAAATGTGCATTTTTTTTTCTTTTACAAAATGATACGAACAGTTTAACTGTTTTGTTTTGTTTTGTTTTGTTTTTTTACCTAACATTCTTTCCCTGAGCATCATCACAACATACTAAATGTGGTTTCCCATCTAGGATAAACTGCATAGTGGCTTAATCAAGCATGTTATCATCAATAATATTCCATTTCTACTTTCATACATATGTATACATATATATGTTTTTTATCCTATGTTTGACCCGCTGCCCTTTCCCCCCTCTCCCATTACACTGTCTCTGCTATATACAGTTGTCTTCCAGAGGAGTTATTGAAAATGTGCTACATGCAAGTAAAGGGAGAG
>NW_006159780.1:366691-368174 GCF_000334495.1 Tupaia belangeri chinensis | reverse complement strand
GGATCGCGGAGCAGAGCCCTGGCCACGCAGGGCCCGGGCGGGGGCGCGCTGGGCCCACCGCCGCTGCCGCTACTATTGTATTTTAAAAGCTGAAGCAAGAGCATGCACCAGAATTGGAATGGTTCCTGGTGCAGGAAACTGGGAATAGGTCTAATGGGGGTGGAGGTGGGGGGGCGTAAATGAAGGGAAGAAACATTCTCTTTTTCTGGAATGGTCCTCGAATTGTCAGATCCTGTATTTTGAGTAGGGAGAAATGGCCTTTAAGGTATTTCCTCAGAGGAAGGAAGCTGGTTCCTGTTCTGCTGAGCAGGTCATATCTGGGGTTTACGAATGTCCCCTAGGGACACCGTGGTGCTGAAAGGAACTGGGTCTTCCCTTGGCTTCTTGGCCAGAATTTTCCTCCAAGTCCTCATTGAGTGTGGTCAACATTACCAACTGCTGTCCGAGTGACAGAAGGCTCAGTGCTTCCCGGAGGACAGTAGTAAGGGAAGACGGCAGTGTCCCAAGTCAGCAAGAAGGCATGTGTTACCTGCATTGAATACCTTAGAGCACCTTTCAGGTCTCAGAAAGGTCACAGCCTAGTGTCCGAAAGCTCAATGAGAAATCTCCATGTCCTAATTCCAGATTTAATGCACCAAGTAAAGAAAAATCCATTTTCCTCATTGTCACCACATTCACTTTGCTTACAAGGGGACTCTAGCTGGCAGGGATGCTGTGGACACATCTGATCAATATGTAAATCCTCACCCCATGCTCAAGGATAAGAGTGTACAAGAGTAAGTCCTTCCACCAAGGCCTGGCTCTCCATCGCCTTCGTGCCTTGAAGGACTTGGATAGAAGTGTGGAAAGAAGATGTGATAATTATAGAATCATCAATCTTCAGTCTTCAGACTTCCTAAAGATTATGCATGGTCTAATCCAGTATGTCAAAACAAAGATGTTCTGTTTTGTAACTTCAGGAATGAGGAGGCGTTGAACATTATTGTGCAAAAGGCTGTGCAAAGTGATAGCTTAAAGTACAAATGCAGGCTGAATTAAGGATGGAAGAGCTGCGAAATTCAGAGTAACACAGGTTTAGATGAAGTGGTGTTCACAGAGAAAGGAAACACTTGAATTGGCATGTGTGAATGAAGGGTTGACAATCTCAACCAAACTGGTGCATTTTTAAGAAAACACAGAAAAGAATAGGAAGACTTCAGATTTTCTATAGGCCTAACTTTACTGTAGATATCCAAAACTGTGTCAAATGAAAAAATAGTGGAAATAAATGTACTTGTGGAAATAACATATTTTTAAAAGTGTATTTTATTTATTCCAAGAGAGAAGGAGACAGAGAATTAGAGGGTGGGAGAGAAGCACCCCCAACTGGATCTTTACACTGAAACCCTCTATCCCAGCCCCGGCCAGCCTGAATCACAGCATGACTATGTGCATCTGATGTGCATCGAGAGCGCGCGTCTGGGACCTTTCCTTCCCCTGGCTC
>NW_006159780.1:359541-366571 GCF_000334495.1 Tupaia belangeri chinensis | reverse complement strand
TCATTCCTTACCTCTACACTGCTGTGCCAGCCTGATGTAACCACAGTAAAATAGCAACTTAGAAATGGGGAGGATGAGACCAGGAAGTGGTGAAGTAGTTACGTCGCTGAACTCCCACATGGCTGACCACAGTTCGAGTCCCGGACCTGGTAGCTTGAAAATCATGCTGGGCACATGTGCCCAAGATCCCAGGAAAAGAATGGAGAAGGGATTACAGTGTAGCCATCCCCTCTGGGGGGGGTGATTTCTCCCTTTCCCTCTCACTGTCTCTGCTTCTCTCACTCTCCAGCGAGCACATGCACCCTATGCTAAAAACCTCTAAAAGAAAAAAAAAAAAAAGTAAATAAATGGGAGGACATTGTTTAATTAGGAGCAAGACATGTGTGTCTTTCATAAATGGTGTACTCAAGAACCTATGCAATTCACTGCCCTCCCTTACAATGTGATAGATGGGAGGGACAAAAGGAAGAAACACCTAACAGGCAAAAGTCCTCTGTTGAGATCATGATATAATAATTTTCTTGATTTGATCATCATGTACTACATGCATACTTTGAAAAATCATATTGTGGGACCGCCAGTTAGCAGAATGGCTATGTCGCTGGACTCCCACGTAGTCGACCTCAGTTCGCGTCCTGGACCCAGTGGCTTAAAACTCATGCCGGGCGCATGTGCGTGCGTGCCCAAGATCCCAAAAGGAGAATGGAGGAGAAGGGATTGCGGCGTGGCCATCCCCCGGGGGGGGGTGACTTCTCACTTTCTGTCTCTCTGTCTGTCTGGCAAGCGCATGCGTCCTAAAGCAAAAGCAAAAGCGAAAGCAAAAAAAAAAAAAAAAACTCTCCAAGAAAAAAAAACCCACCCATATTGTACACTATAGTTGTACAATGATGGAATGAAAATTTTTCAAAAATCTAGACAGTTAACATTATTAATCATGTAAATTATAAGCTGTAAAAGATGGGACAAGTTATTTCATTTCTTGAGTTTCTGTCCATCTTACGTGAAACTAGCCTAGAGTGTCTATAGGGCTTGGCACATGGCTCCAAAATATTCTCCTCCTTGTCATCCTCAGCTGTTGCACCATTATCAGCATTACTCTTTTTTTTTTTTTTTTTTGGAGAGATTTTCACTGTAGGGCGCGTGCTCTCGCCAGACAGACAGAGAGAAACAGAGAGACAGAAAGCGAGAAATCACCCCCCAGGGGGGATTGTCACGCCGCAATCCCTTCTCCTCCATTCTCCTCTCGGGATCTTGGGCACGCACACACACGCGCCCAGCGTGAGTTCTAAGCCACCGGGTCCAGGACGCGAACCGCAGTCGACTACGTGGGAGTCCAGCGACATAGCCATTACGCTAACTGCTGGTTCCCTCAGCATTACTCTTAATAGATACAGGTTGGCTACTCAGGTTACCCCTGTTGGTAATTTTATGCAGAGAAAACATTACCGACACAGCCCTGAATATTCAGTGTGGCTCTCTGTTTTAAACACTGAAATTAGCATGCAATTGGAAAAATTATTTTAAGTATTTAAAAAAGAGTAAATCATAACACCTACAGAGAATTTTTCTTGGTGGGAATTTCATTCATTTCAGATCAACCCAAAAAGTAGATTCTTCCAATTGCTTTTGGTCTCACCATTTCCAAATCACTCTGACTGACGCTCTTGGTGCCAAAACCCACATCAAAGCGGACAGAGGAAAGCGGAGGCCTGCAGGAAATGGGAGGCAGCTCCGGGTCAGCTCTTTCCAGGCCGCCAGCTCCTCTTGTTAACATTCGCAGCATATTTCTTAGGGCAGACATTCAATTAGAATATGGAGTCCAGACAATGGAAAATGCAATAATTTGTACTCTCTGTCTGCTCATGGGTTGCAAGAGTGTCCTCAGCTATCTCAGATATGACCCATGATCATCCTGTTGGTGGGGGGGAATCTTTCTTCAGGGGCTTCCAGAGAAGAGACCTTTGCAATGTGAAGAAGTTAACACTGTCAGGCCTGAGATTAACATATGAGTGTACGGACATATGCACTCCACTTACAAAGCAAGATGCTGAACAGAATCCCTTTTGTTAAAAATGGATACACAGAGGTTTCTGTTTCATGTATAAATATGAGCACTTCACTTCATACTAGAGGACACAACATAAAGATCACTGTACTTTAAGCCAATAGCTTTGTAAACTGCACCACTCCTACTACCCTGAGTGCCCTCTGCATGTGGTAGCTTCATGGGCTTGGGCCATACAGACTCCAACATGAAATCATATTGCTTGTTCGTCAGAGCACTTCAGAGATGGATGATTCTCAGGTTGCCTTCTAGCTTTGGGATTATTCATGGCTGCTGCACAAATGACCCTCAAGGCTGGGCCCAGCAGTTAGTGTAATGGCTATGTCGCTGGACTCCCATGTGGTCGACCGCGGTTTGAGTACCAGACCCGGTGGCGTAAAACTCACACCGGGCGCGTGTGCGTGCGTGCCCAAGATCCCGAGAGGAGAATGGAGGAGAAGGAGTTGCAGCGTGGCCATCCCTCTTGGGGGGATGATTTCTTGTTTTCTGTCTCTGTCTGGCGAGCGCACAGGCCCTATAGCAAAAACCTCTCCAAAAAAAAAAGACAAATAAAACAAAATGCTGAATGAATCTTCAAAGAGCTATAGAAGAAGCCAGAACTTTTAGGAATGTCATCACAGACCAGCCCCATAATGCAATGGTCAAACATCATCCATGAGGAGCTAGATCCCATGTGGCTAACTAAAGTTTGAATCCCAGTTCTGATGGCTTGAAAAACATCCTAGAGATACATGTGTATGTGTGCCCCAAATCCTGGAGTAGTGGAGAATGGACCGTGATGCGACCATATCACGTTGCAGGATGCTCACCCCAACACCTGGCAAGCACACCATACCCTCTGACAACTAAAAAGAAAACACGATCATCACTTTTATAAACAATGGTAGAAGAATGGTAAAAACCAATCGAATCAAATCAATATAACATAAAAAAGACTCCCAAGATTATGCTACCATTCACAGGTTCACTCAATCATTCTGTTACTGATTCATTCCTTAAACATGGTTTCTAGTGGTTGGTTACATGAAAGGTCCAAAGTCTCAGATATAAGCAAAATCAGTACTAGACCATGCGCACTGCATGGAGGTGTGTGACTGTATCGGTGCTCATGCTGTGTGCTTTCTATGTAAGTGCACAGCGGGAGTGCAGTGATTTCCCCTCAACCTGTCACCATACTGCCTTAGGAAGGGGCTCTGACTGCATACACACAGAAGTCCAGTCTCCCCGCTCTTTGTATTCACTAGATCATGTTTAATGTTTTGTTATTTAAATACGCGCCCTCTGCAGGATTCGTCTTGCCACAACTTCTGCCCAGCCTCTCAGCCAGCCAGGACCAGGACATGCACTTGCCCAGCATGTTTCAGGCCCCTAGGGTCTGAATTCCTGGTCATCCATGAGGCTCCAGCATTGCAGAGTGGCACCTTCCTGAGCTAGGGCCCGCCTGCAGGGAGATGGAAGACAAGAGTTATGAGGCCCTGCCCTGGGTTGCACCAGAGTTCCCATGTTTGCTTCCACTCGAGTGGATGTGCCTTAACTTTTCCCAAGCAGTGACAAAAGAAAAAAAATTATCCCATTGCTGTTTTCATAGTACTTTCCTAATTACCCCAAAACTGAACAGATTTTCCTACTTTATAGGATAGTTACTTTTGAATAGACATTTATAATTATATCCTTGGTCTTTGTTTTCCTATTATTGATCTGGACACAATCTGCAAATATTTGACACATGCTGCAAATATTTTATCTTATCTCATCATGTGTTTTTAGTACTGTTTACAGGGCAATCTAGCTCAGGTGCTCTCCTCATGGATTGACTCTGAGTGTCCTTGCACTTGCTGTGATAACAGGAAGCAGAAGGGGGCCAGGTTTCAGAAGGAGCCCATCTGGAGTTCTACCCTTCAAATCAGAAGTCACCTACCACGCAAACGTTCAAAAGGTGTTGCTTAATCTGACATGCTGAGTGTAAACCATACACCAGATTTTAATGACTTGGCACAAGAAAAGAAATGTAATATTTTAATACTGATCACATGTCAAAATTATGCTATCTAATATATACTGGATTAAAGGAAATACATTATGAAAAGTAACATCACCTGTTTCTTATTGCTTTTGTAACTATGTCTACTAGAAAATTTGCAATTACGTAGGCAGGCTGGTTTCTGTTTCTACTGGGCCAGGAACTGGAGACTGAGTCCTGTCACCACAAACCAAACTGCTCTGTTTCTGGGCACCAGCACATAAATACTGTGTTGATGAATCCCAAGGCTGGCTTTTCAGATGGCTCAGCAGATACAACAGTACAGTCAGAACTCCAGGCCTCTCTGTATGAGCCCTCTAAGAAGCAGGCTGTCTCTCTCTGTGGCTTGTTCTGAAAACTGCTCAAGGAACTCAGCATACTTCACCCTTATGTCTGTCTATGCTGCCTTATGGCCTGAATACCTGGAATAGTACAAACAAATCAGGGATTGGCTTGGGACTGAGGAAGTTTCCTACAGCTTCACAGAGGCCAAGAGAGGTATAAACTCTGAGCACAACCACGATGAACCCCTCATGTGTGTTTGGCCCTTAGATGATAATGCTTATGTATCATCCTTAATTTTTCCCGGAGAGATCAGTCTTTTCTACATCAGGCTTTTCATATGTCCACTCCTGGGTTCCCAACTGGATTCCCTTGGCATGTATCTGTATGTCAACGTGTCACTCTCTTCATTTCTGTGGTTTGATGATAAAATGTTTCTTGATGTCTGATCAGATAAGTCCCCCTAATTATTATCCTTTGAAAACATTTTGATTGGGGCCAGCAGGTAGCATAGGGGTTAAGGGCATTGAACTCCCACATGGTTGACTGTGGTTCAAATTCTGGATCCGGCAGCTCATTTTCTCACTTTCCCTCTCTCTCTCTCTCACTCTGTCCTTCTCTGGTCCAATTAAAATAAATAAATAAAGTTAAATAAATAATTCTTTTTAAAAATAATTAAATAAAAACATTTTGCTTATCCTCATCCTTTGTTCTCCCATATATATTGGAATTAATGTGGCACTCACACATACACACACAAAATGCTCACTAGGAGTTTTATCGTAATTTTGTTGAATTTATAGATCAGTCTACATTGATCTGCAGGATTGCATAGGAATTGGTCTGCTTATAATATGGAGTCTCCCTGTTCATGAGCTTGGCAAAGCTTGGATTTCTCTTGACGTCTTTCAATAAAAGACATAGTCGTCTCTTGGTATGTATGTTCCTGGTAACTTATGTATTTCATTCTTTTTTATCTTTCTCTAGATTGACTTTTGCTCCTTCAGAAATTATGCATTCTGTCTCATAGTGGTGGCCCTTTTTAAATTCTAAATGAGCTTACTATATTTATTTGATAATTAAAGCAAGAATATAGCAAAGTTCCACAACTATGAAAAGGAAATACAAAGTACTAATATCTCTACTCATCCCACTCCGTAAGGGCAGTGACAATTTTATGTAGTGTTCCAGAAATTATCTTTAATTTTTTTGTAAAATTTTTCTTTCCTTAGAAAACTAGACACAAATTTTTACCAGCAATCATTTATTTCCTGCCATGAGAAAGGATGAAAACAAGTCAAAGTTTAGTTCTTGAGATCATCAGAGGGACACTCTACTCCTGAGCACCCATTCCCAGTACTTCTGTACTAGGAAGAGGACTATCTCAGGATTGACGTGTCAAATCACAGGGCTCATCATGATGAGCAAGAGTGGTTCTAGCATGCCAATGAGCTAGGTGATTGGGGAAGACCAGGAAGTCTCAATTTCCAAAATTCCATCTCTCAGAATGAACACTTGTTGGAGTGAGTAGATCCTAGCTCCTTCCACATCCTACGGCCATGGCACTGTGTGCTTAAAATCTGAGCAGCCAGGCTACAAGGCTGGCTATGGAGTGGACTGAGTCAGTGTCCCATCTCTTCCACCAGTTCTGCTGTATCCAGCGTTGGGCTTCTTCCTTCCTCTTTCTCTGGTTCATGCTGTGGAGTCCATACTGGCCTTGAGCCTCTAATGAACATTCCAGCTCACTGAAATGTCCTTCTTTTTAGTGTGTGTGTGTGTGTGTGTCTAGGGATGGGAACTGGGGGCTTCCAAAAAGGTGGGACCCCTAACTGTGCCTGACGATGTCAATCTCATGAGCTCAGTGGAACCCCCTCCTTCCAACCGTCCGAACACTGACCCCTTTCTCAAACCTGTTGCAATAAGATCTCCTTAACCAGGGAGGCTTTCCTGACAACTGCAGAGTACCTGACTGCTGCCCCACACTCAGTCCCCAGTGTACATGAGACCAGAAGAACCAACTCAGCTTATTTTGTTTGACCTGTGCTCTCTTCCTCATTTCTGCTGATTCGTGGGATGCATGTGCTTATTTATATTAATGGAGATTATGATAAAGAGCACAACTAGGATACCTGTCTTCATGTATCTTACAATGTGCACACAATAGACAGAAACCAAATTACAAGACTGGTTCTCACAACATGGAGAGCCCACATGCGTAAGGTGCAGGTTGGTCATGAGGGCATGTGATAGACAGTCTATGTCAGGGGACTTCTTTTAAGTCCAAATCCAAGGAGTGAGTTGTTGTTAGTGGAGCATGAGGTTGGGAAAGGAGTAGAGAGTGACATGGCAGAGTCTGTGCAACAGCAGAGGAGTGTAGACTACCCTGTCCCCGAAGATGATGTGCTCCTTCTAACACTGGATGTTTGCTGCCATGAGATGAAAGTATACCCACTCAAACTCGTGTTACCTTAGAATATTCTGTGGTCTTAGGGCCAGCAGATGGCCTAGTAGTTAAGGTGCTGGACTCCCATATGGCTGACCATGGTTCAAGCCTAGGACCCAGCTACTTGAAACTCACACCAGGCACATGTGCATGCGTGCCCCAAATCCCAAGAAAATGAAGGAGAAGAAATCATACAGTGGCCATCTCCCTGGGGGAGATT
>NW_006159780.1:354989-359527 GCF_000334495.1 Tupaia belangeri chinensis | reverse complement strand
TCTGTCTCTCTCTGGTGAGTGCATGTACCCTATGATGAAAATCTAAAAAAAGAGAATATTCTGTGGTCTCAAAGCACAGGGCATGTTGGAGTAGAGATGTGGCTGTCACTTGTAATAAATTATGGAGAAGAATTTATATTCCATGTTTAAGCTAAGCTTGATAGTGAATTTGATGTCAAAGCTTATGAAAATCTCATTTAAAACAAAAACTTGTTTAGTTTTTCTAAAAATAAGAGAAATGGGCTCTTGAATTTATTTTTTAAAGTGTACTTTACTTTAAAGAATAACTTTAAAAGAACATTTTGATTTCCTAAGCATTTGCCATAACATTTAGAAATAATTAAACAAATTAACAGATTTTCCTACATTTTGGTGTAAATTGGTTGAACATAATTACAAGGCAGAACTATTTTGCTATTTCTTTAATCAGCCAAAAATAGTTCTTTCCTCTGAAAGGATTAAAAGATATGTTAACACGGGCATTTGAATTTATGCTTTAGAAAGACTCAAGAATGGCTCCAAAGTATATAGAGTATGATGAGATAGGTACCAAGACTTCAAAACTGGGATATGGAAACAGGAGAACAAGAAGCATATGCCTTGTAAGTGTGTGTGTGTGTGTGTGTGTGTGAATAAAAAGTATAGTGTTTGGGACCAGCAGTTAGCGTAATGGCTATGTCACTGAACTCCCAAGTAGCCGACTATGATTCGAGTCCAGACCTGGTGGCTTAAACTCATGCCAGGCACATGTGCGTGCATGCCCAAGATCCCGAGAGGAGAATGGAGGAGAAGGGATTGCCGTGTGGCCATCCCCTCTGGGGAGTGATTTCTCGCTTTCTATCTCTCTGTCTCTCTCTGTCTTTCTGGTGCACGCACTCGCCCTATAGCAAAAACCTCTCCAAAAAAAAAAAAAAAGAAGTATAATGTTTAATGATAAAATCAATTTGCACTTTCCTTATAGTCTACTTTATCTATTATTTATATAGTCACTCAATTTTTAAAATTATCTTTCTATATATTATCTTTTATATTTAATCTTTTTATTTCCCCATTATTGACTTTGAAATGAGTTTTTAAATAAATACTAGGGAGTTGACTGTGTTTAATTTATTTATTTTTTCTTTTTGCTAAATTCTGCCTTTAACTGGTATATTAATGTCATTTACATTTAATGTAATCATTGATACATTAGGGCTTACACCTGACATTTTATTAATTTTTTATGTTTGTTTTCTCTAATTCTCATTTCTCTCTTTTTGTTCAATTGCTTTCTTTTGGGTATTGCTTTCCTTTAGTATTTCATCTCGTTTCATTTATATTGCCTTATATACCTCTTTGTAATGTTTTCTCAGCTTTTTTCCTAGATATTACCATATGCGTATGTGTCTTACTGCAGTCCATTATTATAAACATTTTACCATTTTCAGTGTTCATATATAAACACATGAAGAGAATAATATTCAATTGTTACTTTTACTTCTGTTCTTTTCATTGTTCTTTCTTCTTTTCTGACACTCTAAATTTTCTTTTTTTAAGATTTACCTTCTGTTTAAAGAACTTATTTTAGACTTTTTTGGTTAGATCTGTTTGCAAAAAATTCTTCTAGTTTTTCTTCATCTGTGACTATCTTCATCTCTCCTTTCTTTCCTGAGAGATTATTAAACAATATATACAATTCTGAATTGAGAGTTCCTTTTGTTTTCAGTATTTGGAAATATTTTTTTTTAATTTTTTTTCTGGTCTCTTTTCTCCCTGTGGACAATCAATCAGCTGACATTAGAATTGATGTTCCCCTATAAGTAATACTTCTTTTCTTACTCGCTGCACCTATGAGTTTTTATTTGCTTTAGCATTTTAAAGTTTATGATGTGTTTTCTGTGTGATTTTTTTTCCGTTTATCCTGCTTAGGGTTTGCTCAGCTTCTTAATTCTCTAGGCTCATGTCTTTATCCAGATTTGGGGGATTTGTAGTCTCTGAGTATTCTTTCAGCACCAGATCTACTCTTCTAAGATGTCAAACAGATGTTAACATTTGTCATTGTGTCACAAGTCCTTTACTTTCTGTTGAATTTCTCTCTTTGTTATTTTTTTTGTTCTACCTTATCTCTGTTCAGATTTTGTAAATTCAACTGAGCTTTTGTCAAGTTTACTGATGCATTTATTTATTTATTTATTTATTTATTTATTTATTTATTTTGAAGGAAAGTACATTCCTTCATTGCAATGCACAAAGTAAGGATTGTGGGCAGCTTGTGCTGAAAAGACCTGTTCTCCCTGAGGTGTTTCCCACATGTTTTTTAAAGGTCAAATTAGGGGCAGGAGTCCCAGGCACATGACCAGTTCAATGAGTGGCTCAAGAAAGTGTGATCATCTCATGGACATTCTTGATTACATTCTATTTTCTGTCATCTCCATTCTACTATTAAGACCTACAGTGTTGATTTTTACATTTTTTTCAATTTTATGGTTTTAATTTCGCTCTTTAATAATTTCTGTGGTTTTTTTTTTGCTAAGACTTTTTATTTGTATTTGTTTTTTTTTTAAATGTACTTATTTACTTCTCTCATGAGAGAGAGAGAGAGACAGGCTCCCCACCGGGTACTTCATCTTACTATCCACTCTCAGCCTCAGGTAGCCCAGGTCAGGGGTACTCATGTGCACCCGGTGCACTTGGGGAGGTCCCAAGACATGAACTCGGGACCCTTTCCATGTCCAGTACTGTTACCACTGCATCTGTTTCTCTAGAGTGAAGATGAAGAGTTGCTGGTGATACCAACATATTCAGAAGATGGTATAGATGCAACCTGCAGCGGAGATGGAGAGTTGGGTTTGTGCACCTGCAGAGATGGGGATGAGGTGTGCAGACAGGCAGGAATGGGAAATAGAAGGCTGGAGAAGCTGGCTCAGCCTGGGTCCTTTAAGTCTGTGGTTTCTAGGAGAGCTCCAAGTGCATGTATCTAGTAGTTGGTTGAATATGGGTATGGAGCCTAGAGGGAGGTGTGAGTGAAGATGCTGATGAAAAAATTACCAAACACTAGTACCTGGAGTTCACAACTAGACCTTTCGCATGTCCCTGAAAAGAACCTATATTCAAAATTAGTAGACAAGGACTAGTATATAACTATCAAAAATATGTTCAAGAAATTAAAGGAAGGGATGAACATTAGTAACAAGAGATATTAAAGAGATTTTAAAAAAATAATGGAGGGACCAGCAGTTAGCGTAATGGCTATGTTGCTGGACTCCCATGTAGCCGACCATGATTCGCGTCCTGGACCTGGTGGCTTAAAACTCACGCCGGGCACATGTGCGTGCATGCCCAAGATCCCGAGAGGAGAATGGAGGAGAAGGGATTGCGGCGTGACCATCCCCCCTGGGGGTGATTTCTCGCTCTCTATCTCTCTCTCTCTGTCTGGCAAGCGCCCGTGCCCTATGGCGAAAACCTCTCCAAAAATAAATAAATAAATAATAATAATGGAGAGGGTAGCAGGTGGTGTAGTGGTTGAGATGCTGGACTCCCACATGGTCAGCCATGGTTCAAGTCCCAAGCTTGAGACTTAAGCTAGGCACATATTCGTGCAGCCCCCTAATCCTGAGAGGAGAATGGAGGAGAAGGGATTGTAGCATGGCCATCCTTCTTGGGGGACGATTTCTTGCTTTTTCGCTCTCCAGTGAAGGCACATGCCTTATAGCAAAAATCAAAAGAAAAAGTAACTGGAACTTCTGGAAATAAAAAATACCATTCTGGAAATAAAAGTATAATTGGGATTAACAACAAATTAGTAGCTGCATGAAAATAAGAAAAAAGACTTAAAATGTAAAAACCTAGTCTCCTTGACTTGTAGACAGTGCCAAGTGGCTGAACATAGCTAAATACAAAGTCCCAAAAAGAGGAGAAAAAAATATTTGAAATAATGACAGTCTTTTCCAAATTTTATAAAACCTGTATTTTCACATGTACAAGAATCTATGTGAACCATAAATAAGGTGAACACAAAGAAACTCAAACATAGCACATCAACATAAAATTGTGGAAATCCAGAAATAAAGAAAAAGTATTCAACAGCATTCAGGAAAAAAAAAAAAAAAAAAAAAACATTACACGCAGGTGACCAAAGATGAAAAGAAATGCCTGCCTCTTGTTAGAAAAATTGCAAACCAGAAGAAAACAAAACAATACTTTGTCTTTTAAGCTTTTTTCCATAGAGCATGTGTGCTCGCCAGAGAGAGACAATGAGACAGTCACCCTTCTGCCCCTGGGGAACAACCATGGTGCAGTACCTTCTCTTCCTTCCTGCTTCTGGGATTTGGGGTGTGCACACACTTGCATCTGCCATAATTTTCAAGCTGACAGTTCAGGGACATGAAGTTCAGTTGGCCATGTAGGAGTCCAGTGCTATAACCAACACCCAACCTGCTGGTCCCAATAAAACAATACTTATAACATGCCAGAAAAGAGGCACCAACCAATTCTATATCCAGTGAAATAGTTCTACATAAAAAATACATTTTTAGGCAAATAAAAGCTGAGATAATTTA
>NW_006159780.1:318395-354964 GCF_000334495.1 Tupaia belangeri chinensis | reverse complement strand
TATATATATATATATGTAAAATTTTTCAGATGTTATAGTTGCATATATAAAAAGTCCATGGACTATTTAAAGACTATTAGAAATAATAAGATTATAAGATTCTGGGCTAATATATAAAAATT
This sequence comes from Tupaia belangeri chinensis, assembly GCF_000334495.1. Classification (NCBI taxonomy): domain Eukaryota; kingdom Metazoa; phylum Chordata; class Mammalia; order Scandentia; family Tupaiidae; genus Tupaia; species Tupaia belangeri. The sequence goes on along the minus strand of NW_006159780.1, from coordinate 354,842 downwards.
AATTTTTTAAAAAGGAGATTTTGCCTAGGACCAGCAGATGCCATAATGGTTAGGTCGCTGGTCTCCCACAAAGTCGACAGCGGTTCAAGTCCTGGACTCAACAGCTCAAACTCACACTGGGCGCATGTGTGTGCATGTCCACGATCATGAGAGGAGAATGGAGGAGAAGGGATTGTGGCATGGCCATACCCCTGGGAGGCAATTTCTCGCAAAACAAAACAAGACAAAAAAACTCCAAAAAAAAAAAAAAAGAGATTTTTCCTTAGGGCATGTGCGTTCATCAGAGAGAGAGAGAAAGACAAAGACAGTGAGAAGAAAAGTGAGAAATCACCACCTGAGGGTGATGGCCATACCACCATCCCTTGTCCTTCACCCTCATCTAGGGATCTTGGGCGTTCATGTACCCATGCCTGCTGTGATATTCAAGCCATCTGCTGGCCTCAAAATTGTTGTGTTTTAACAAAACAGCACCAACTAAAAATATATTAAAAAGTAGATATCAGGGACAGGAAATGGAATAGCAGTTACATTGCTGGACTCCCACATAGCTAACCACTGTTCAAGTCCTAGACCTGGCAGCTTGAAATTCATGCCAGGAGTGTATGATGTGTACTCAAGATCCCAGGAGGAGAATGGAGGAGAAGGCATTGCAGCATGTTTATTCCTCCCCACTCCACTGATTTCTCACTTTTCCTCTTGCTATTTCTGTCTCTCTGTCTCTTTATCTCTCTCTACAGCAAGTACACGTGCCCTAAGGTAAAAAACTCTGGGAAAAAAAAAATGTCATAAGAACTAGCAGGTGGCATGTTGGTTAAGGTGCTAGACTCCCACATAGCCAACCACAGTTCAAGTTCCAGAACTGGTGGCTTGTTTACTCACTTTCCCTCTCTTTTTCTCTGGCAAGTACACATGCCTTATAGTAAATTTAAAAGTAATGATGATAATAATTATAATACATAAAATTAAATGGTTCTTTAAAAAATAGGTGTCATCTATGATAGCATAAAAATATAAAATACACAGGAATAAGTTGCACAAAACATGTACAGACTCCATACTAAAGATGATAAACATTTAGAGAACTATTAAAAGATTTAAATAAATTAAAAACTACGCAATATTCACCTGCTAGAAGTCTCAATTAAGGTATGCTTTTTCCACAAGATAATCTATTTATTCAGCATATTCCCAATAAAAAATTCTAGCAGCATGGTGCTATAATTTGATGGGGTAATTTCCCATTTTAGGGACATGCAAACATTCTAGATTAGTGAAAACAAGTTTAGTAAATAAGAACAATTTTTGAGAATTTACTCCCCATAATTTGGGATCTTATGATGAAGCTACAGAATGCTATTAGCATAGGGACAGACAGGCAGATCAATACACAGGAATAGACAAATTTACGTATGGCTCATAGACGTTGATGATGTGGCCATGTCTTTATTCTGAATCTCCCCCTACAAGATTCACATTCCTAAAATCAAGCAACATGCCCAATATAGGGTTAAAACTCTATAAATATTTACTGAGACAGTCTGGATCAGAAAATGAAATAAACAAGAAAGAAAAAAAAAAGATGCTACCCCTATAGGAAATGAAAAAGGTTTTATCAGGTGGGGAATAGGAGCATGGCAGAAGTTCCCTCAAGGATGTCTCTGGTGAATCATGGGATGAGTGAAAGCATAGGGTGTTCTGGTAGTGCCCAGCTGCGCAGGGCTGACCTCTGAGAGTGGCCAGTCTCATCCTTTTCCCTGGGTCACAGCAGTATGCTGAAGATGTCCAGGCTAAGTCCAGACATTTCTTGCAGAGAGAGGCAGGTTGACACGCACTTGCAGAGGGAGACAATGGAAGTTCGAGTGCCCAGTCTCACATCTTTCCTGTCGTTTCTATAGAGGATTTAGTACGTGTGTGTGTGTGTGTATGGTGGGGGCAGGGGCAGGTTGTTAAGGGGTTCTGGTTGGAGAAAAATGTTAACCTGAGTTACGTCTATGTGCTCTCTTTTCAGTGTGGCTAATTTTTCAATGGTCACCTTGGCAGGTAGAAGGAGGAGGAATGGGTCGCGGTAAATTTCATGTTAGGTAAATTCTTTTCACAAGCTAAATGATAAATAGTGATTGAATGTATAAAATAGTAATAATAAGAAGTAGGAGGAATGATTTCCAATTATGAGCCTCTGAGTAATTCAGCCTACGTCAGTGTGCTCCAGAGTTGTCACTGCAGCGGCCACAAAGATGCAGGGATTCATGTCTCTGAGAGAGGAGGTGACCACATCCTCTCTCAGGGGCTCATGGAAAGCAGTCCCATAACAGTTGCCATAACATATTTACAGGTAAGTGAATACTTACCCATATTCACTCTCCAAACCAGAGAGCTGAGCACACAGGAGGAAAGAGCAAGGGCCCAGAGGGTGAACAAGGCCACACTCTGTTCTGCTGCTGTCCAGGTGGCCGCACATTAAGTGTGCTCAGGGTTAGATAAACTATGGTTCGCACAGTTGACATGAGACCGAAATATTCACTGGAGTTTCACATTGCGTGTGCTAGTGACGTCTGAGAAATTGGTTGGCATTTTAACAATATGGGAAAATGCAGTCTTGCTCCCCCAGTTTAACATAATGGGAGTATAACTAACTTGTATCTGAAAATGGCAGTATGCTGCTGTTAAGGCATTGTGTTTGGTTAACCAGGAGAAGTTATCCAGGGTGATAATCATCATAAGGGAAAGGCGCGTTAGAATCAAGGGCTTTGCAAAGACAGCAGTCATGTAACTGCCCCACAGGTCCCTCTCACCTACTCCACTCCCACCCCACCCACGCACTGCAGGAGAGCCACATTTTCCACACTTTTCTTTAAATGTTGGGAAAAAAAAAAAAAAACAGTATGTACTCTAGTTTAACTGACTTCTTTTACCGGCTTCTTTTTCCAATCATATGTATTTTAAGAAGCATCCTTCTCGTCAATATTTTATTCCTGTTTATTGTTGAGCTTAATCTACTATATTGATATATTATAGTTTGTTCATATAGCCACCTATTGATGGACTTAGGTTTCTTTGCAATAGTTTGATGCTATTGCAAATGAAGCAGTTTTAAATATTGATGTGTAAATCTTTGGGTTTTTACTTGTACCCCTTTTTTTTTCTGGAAAAATCTAGAAGTGGATGGCTGGTCCTCTAGAATCAGATACTGTATTTGTCATTTTAAGAAATGACCAGCCTGTTTTCTGAAGTGGCTGCACTATCTACGTTCCAGGGTATGAGAGTTGCAGTCACTCCGTGTCCTCGCCAACATGAAGTCTTGTCATTTCAGACAAGGACAAGTGTATAGTGACATCTCATTGTGGTTCCGATTTGCCTTGCTTAGTGCACTGAGTATATTTCGGGTGTTTAATTACTATCCATATTTCTTGAGGAAAGTTCAAGTGTTTGCCACTTTAAATGTTTTTGTTTTATTTTCATTGAGTCCTTTATCATCTATATAATTTATAAATACTTTTTCCTAGTCTGGTTTCTTTTCTTACTCTTAAAGAAGTATCTTCCAAAGAGCAGAGATTTTTAAATTTGATAAAGTCCTATTTATCAAAAAAATTGTACTACACCTTGTGTTTTGTTATTATTTTTAAGAAGTCTTAGCCTAATCCAAAGACACAAAGATTTTCTCCCGCCTCCTTCTTAAAGCTTTATAGTTATAGGTTTCACATGTAAGTCTCTGATCAATTTTGAGTTCTTTTTTGCATACTATATGAAAGAAATACGTTTTTTTTTTTGTTCTCACATATTTAGTGAAAGGTCATAGTTTATCTCTCCACCAAGTTACCCATTTGACTGTCAAAAACAAATGGACCATATTTTTACACGGTGTTTTGTTTTTGTACTATAGTCTGATCCATTGATCTATTTCATTTAGGTGCCAATACTTTAAATCCTTGATTATTATAGATATTTTTTCAGATGTTTCCATTTTTCTTTTTTATTTCCTGAGTGAGAGAGAAACAACATCCTCAACTTGGTCATTTTGTTGTAATCCATCCTCAGCCTTAGCCAGTCCCAGATCATGGCTGCAAGTGTGCCACTGTGTTCAAGGAGGTCTCTGGATGTGAACAAAGGCCCTTCCCATGTTGGGCCACCTTAGAGAACATATGCTACCCTTGTGCCACCACCCAGCCCCAACTGTAGATAAGTAGGGCTTGAAATCAGAGCATGTGAATCCTCCAGTGTTGTCTTTTTTTTTTTATCTTGCAAAGTTATTTTCTAAGTCTTTTTCTTTTGTCTGCAAAGTGTAGAATTACCTGTTCAATTCTGGGTTGCATAGAAGTTATAGCTTGATTTGTGGAAAATGGACAATTAAGAAGATTGACTTTTGGGGCAAGCAGGTTGCATGGTGGTTAAGGCAGCTGGACTCCCAGTTGGCCAACTGCAGTTTGAGTGTCAGGCATGGTAGGTGGCTTGAGAATCATGCTGGGCATGTGTGTGTGTGTGTGTGTGTGTGTGTGTGTGCCCAAATTTCCAAAACAAGAATGGAGGGGAAGGGATTGTGGCATGGTCATGCCCTCTGGGAAGACTTCTCATTTTCCCTTTGACCATCTCTCTGTCTCTTCAGCAAGTGCAAGCAACCTAGGGCAAAACTCCTTAAAAAAAATATACCGACTTTTTCCAGTAACACTCCATTTATTTAGATCTCTTTTACTTTCTAAAGTGACATTTTATAATTATCATTGTGTACCTCTATCACTGGCTGACCTCTGGCTGAGTATATGTTCTACCTTAGTAATTGTTATGTGGGTTTAAAAAGAAGATGCATTCTGCTGTAATTAAGTGAACTGATAATCAATTGTCGCTGATCTTCTATAATTCTTCTACATCTTTACTAATTTTCTTTTCTTGCCATCAGATCTTGAGGAGATGTTATGAAATGTTCAAATCTAATTGTGTACATTTCTTTTTCAAAAAATTTATTTATTATTATTATTATTAAATTTGACCAGAGTGAGAGAAAGAACAAGAGAGGAAAAAGTGAGAAAGCAAGCCACCTGTCGGGCACTTGAATTGTGGTCAGCCATGTACAAAATCCGGTGTCTTAACCACCACACCATCCACTGGTCCTAATTGTGTATTTTGGGTTTTTTTTTCATTTGTGTTTTTGGTTTTGTTTTTTGTTTAACAGTTCTGAGTAGTTTTTGCTTCATGGATTATGAATTCTATCATTTAGAGCAAAAAAGTTTAGGATTATTGCTTTTTTGGTGATTTGACATCACTATTAATATTGAACAAAGCTTCTTATTCCTAATTATATTGTTTGCTATGAAATTTACTTTGATATTCAAATAGCAGCTCCAGTTGTCTTTTGATTAAAGTCTATTCATTCTCTAACATTTTAGCAATTGTGTCTTTATATTTAAAGTGGATTTTACATGAGCAACATATATTTGAGTCAGCTTTTTTACCCAATCTGACAATCACTGCATTTTAAAAATGATATCTTTTTTTATTTTGGAATATTTGTAAGTTCACGTGCAGTTGTGGAAAAATGATGCAGAGAGAGCTCATGTATCCATTATTCAATTTCTTTCAAATGGAATATCATAAAATTATAGTAAAAGATAATACCCACAATCGTGACATTGATGCAGCTAAAATATAAAACATCTACAACACTGCAAGGATGTCCTGTACTGCTCTTTGTTAGTCTGCCATCCTCATTCCATCAAATCCCTAACAACCGCTAAGTCTATACTCCTTTTATAATTTTGTCATTTCTAGAATGACCTAGAATGTATGCAAACCGTTGGAATTCGTTTTTTCACTCAGTGTAGTTCTTCCCTGGAGATCTATCCAAGTTGCTCTGTATCAGTGTTCATCCATTTTCATTGCTTAGCAGTATTTCACAGTGTTTATCCATTCACTGAAGAACACTTGGATTGTTTTCAGGTTTTATTTCTATATTAATAAAGCTGCTATAAATGTTTTGTTTCACACAGACTTTTGTGTGAACACAAATTTTGATTACTCTGGGATAAATGTCTAAGAGCACAAATAATTGGTTCATATGGGAATTGCATGTTTAGTTTGACAATAAAGTGTCAACCTGTCTTTAGAGTGGCTGTACAATTTTACACTATCTCCATTAGTAAACTTGATCTAGTTCCCTGAATCCTCAGTAGCACTCGATAAGCTCTCAATTTCTTTTATTTTCTTACCTATCTGAATAGATATGAAGTGATACATAATGATGTGGCTTTAACTGGCCTTGTCTCAAGTTTCAGGATACGCAACATCTTTTATACACTTACTTGCCATCAATATATCCGCTTTGGTGATATGCCTCTTCATGTCTTTTTTAACTGTTATATTAAGTTGGCAAGTAATAATTATTTATTCTAAGGATTTTTAAGTAAGAATTACTTGCCAACTTAATATAACAGTTAAAAAACTCATATCTATGAGTTATAGCTTGGTATTTCAAATCATGCTTTGACTTGTAATGATCAAATGTAATTATAATATCTAACATAGCAAACATTTACCCTTTTCTTTGTGTTGGGAACATTTGAGATCCTACTCTAGATATTTTTGAAATAAACAGTAAATTGTCATTATATATATTCACCCCATGGTGTTACTGAATTCTAAAACTTATTGTTCTTATCTAGCTATAATTTTGCATCTGTTAATTAACCAAACTGTCTGAATTCCTCAACCACTATTCCTCTCTCTCCTTTTGTGAGATCAATTTTAGTAGCCTCCATGAGTAAGAGAGAACCTGCAGTATTCCTCCTTTAATGTCTGGCTTATTTAACTTAACATAATGTCTTCCACACTCATCCACATTGCCACAAATGACAGGATTTCATCCTTCTTCATGGTCAAATAGTATTCCATTGTGCATATATGCCACATTTTATTTATATGTTCTTCTTTTTATAGACACAGGCTATTTCCATCTCTTGGCTAGTAATTTTTATTACTGATTTTTTATATTGATTTTGCATCTTTAATTTTACTGAATTATTTCATTTGTTCTAAGGATTTTTTCATAAAATCATCAGGTTTTTCTATGTAAAAGCTCACATTATCTACAAACAGAGACAAATTGACCTCCTCCTTTTCAGTTTAAATGGCTGTTATTTCTTGCCCTTGCCTAATTGCTCTGGTTGAAAAGTTTAGTTCCCTGAAAGTGGTGGCTGTGGGCATTCTTGTCTTCTTTCCCAGGGTTAGAGAAAAATCTTCCAACTTTTCAGTGTTTACAGTGGATTTGTCATATATGACCCTTATGTTCTTTCTATTTCTAATGTATTGAGAGTTTTTAATCATGAAGGGATGTTGAACTTTATCAAATGTTTTTTCTTTTTTTTTTTTTTTTCCACAATAGGGCGCATGCGCTCTCCAGACAGACAGAGAGAGACATAGAGACAGAAAGCGAGAAATCGCCCCCCAGGGGGTATGGTCACGCCACAATCCCTTCTCCTCCATTCTCGTCTTGGGACCTTGGGCACGCACGCACACGTGCCCGGCGTGAGTTTCAAGCCACCAGGTCCGGGACGCGAACCGCGGTCGACTACGTGGGAGTCCAGCGACATAGCCATTACTCTAACTGCTGGTTCCCTCAAATGTTTTTTCTGTATCTATTAAGATGACCAGATGCCTTAGGGCCTTCATTCTGTTTTTGTAGTATATTACATTGATTTATTTGCATTTGTTGAAACATCATACATTCCTGGAATAAATGGCACTGGGTCATGGCAAATAATATTTTCAGTGTGCTTTTGGATTCAATTTCCTATTATTTTGCTGAGATTTTTGCATCTTTGTTCATCAGAGATACTGCCCTGCATTTTTATTGTTGTTACGGTGTCCTTGTCTAGTTTTGGTCTGAGAGTAATGCTGGCTTTGCAGGATAATATTGTAAGAATGCTCTTTTCCAATTTTTCTGGAAAAGTTTGAGAAAATTGTTATTAATTTTTCTTGGAAAGTTTGGTAGAATTCGGTAATGAAGCTCAGTCCTGGGCTATTTTTGTTATTAGAAGACTTTTAATTATTGTTTCAATCTGGCTCTGTCTTATCAGTCTATTCAGGTTTTCTATCAATATTTCTTATTTACTAACTCTTAGTAGGTTGTATTTCTTAAGACATTTTAGTTTGTGTAGAGCTACTCATAATAGTCTGTAATTGCCTTTTGCATTTCTGTGCAGTTGCAATGCTTCCTTTTTCATTACTGATTTTATTAATTTGTGTCTTATCTCTTTTTCTTAGTCTAGCTAATAGAGTGTTCTATTGTTTATCTTTTCAAAAAACCACATTTTTGTTTTGTTTATCTTTGTTTCTGTATTCTTGATTACTTTAATTTTGAGCATACACACATGTGTGCCCAGTGTGTGTTTTAAGCTGCCAGGTCTGGGGCTTGAACTGCAGTTGACTGTGTGGGAATCTAGTGATGTAACCATTACACCATCTGGTAGTCCAGATGAAATGTAAATTATTTTTTAAATGAAAAAATAAAAAGAAAGAAAGAGAAAGTTACTCCAACTGGAGTAACTGGAGGAAGTGACTGTCCCATCAGATGGGCAGGTAGCAACATAGAGACACAAGAAACATGAAAAATCAAATACTTGTGTTCCTTTGACACTTCCAAGAGAACACAATAACACTCTAGTGCCCAAAATCCGAAGAAGGGATTGTGGCGTGGCCATTCGCCATGGGGGAGGGTGTGATTTCTCTCTCTCTTTCGGTCTCCCTCTCTCTCTGGCAAGCACATGCAACCTATAGCAAAAAATCTCTCTTGAAAAAAAGAAAAAAAAAAAAAAACCCCTGGACACCTGTGTGTGAGGGCCCATAGTCTTGAACAAAGAATGGAGGAGGAGAAGAGATTGTGGCGTGCATCCTCCTGGGGACGGGGGTGATATCTCACTTTCTGTTTCTCTTTCTGTCTCTCCAGCAAGCACATGCACCTTATAGAAAAATCTCTCTTAATTGTTCTTGATAAATTTGGTAGGATTCAGTAATGAAGCTATATTTCATTAAATTAAAGAAATTACACTTCATCGTTGTGTATCTCTATAGTAAGCATGCATATGATTTGTTAAAGTATGCATGTATTGGGTTGTCAGAATAATTATGAAGTATTTTTTCTACATTTTTCTATGTAAAAATGCATCCTGACTTAGTTCTGACAACCCAACAATGTATTACAGACAAAGAAAATGATCATATACTTCATTTTCAACAGAAAACCTCACATTCTTTTTTCTATTAAGTGTTTCTTCCCTCTGCCCCCCCCCACCATTTTCTTAAGGAAATACTTCTTAAAAATACTTTCTATGATGTCAGTTGTGTAGGGTGTTTTGGTTTTAATTTTGATAAGTATGGTCATGTAATCTGTGTGATTTCTTTGGTTATAATCAAGTCAGTGGATTTGGGGGGACCTCAGGGTCCTAGGTTGCACTTATTTGCACTGGTATGGATGCAGTTTTGTACCCCCAAACCTGCAGTGTCTAGTGAGCATGCTGGCTTTAGCAGTGGAGGTAGAGTGGTCATAAGGTGCACACAACATAGGAGTGAAGGTAGTGAAGGTAGAGTGGTTGTTCAAGACGGTGAGGGCCTGGAGTACCAGCCTGAAGACTCTGGGTTACATGTGCACTTGTCAGTTTACCCAGTCTGGGAGCCATCTTTCCACTGCATTGAACCTTTAATTTCCTGGAATTCGTGGTGCTTTCTAAGCCTGGTGCTGGGGTCATGGCTTGATTGCTCAGTCTAACTGGGGTGGCTGCTACAGACTCCTGTATGGGTACAGTGAGATATCAGTAGTACTTCATCATGTGTTTTGCCCATTTTCTGATATTTTTCTTCCTCTGGCAGTTGATATTTGAGAGTTCTTTATGTATTCTACTGTAGATACTAGTTCTTTGTCAGAGTTTGTTGGATATGTGCTTTGTAAACATTTTCTCTCAACCTGCACTTTGCTCTTTCATTATGTTAAGAGTCATTTCAGAGAAAAGTTCTTTTTTATTTTGATAAAGATTAATTTATTTATTTTTTCCATTTATGGGTTTTGTTGTTAGTTTCTAGACTAAAATCTATACTTTCCCCTAAGTCTCTAAGTCCTGGACTTTTCTCCTATTTTTTTTTCTAAATTTTTTATAGTTTTATGCTCTACATTTAGATCCATAATCCATTTTATGTTTTTTTGTTTGTTGGTTCTTTTTTTTTACAAAATGTGAGACTTAGATAAGGTTCATCCTTTTGTCTATGAACCACAAATGCCTCTAGCACCATTTATTGAAAAGGATATCCTTTCTCCATTGAGTTGTTTTTGCACCTTTATAAAAAATGAGTTGAGCACATTTGTAAAAATCTATTTCCAGGTTTGCTACACTGCTTTATTAAACCATGTATCTGTACCACCAACTAATATCAAATAGACTGAGTTAAAGTAGTTATAAAATAAGTCTTGAAATTTGGTGGACTGATTCCTCCTACATTATTCTTCTTCAAATTATTTTTGCTATTCTAATTCTTTTGCCTTTCAATGTAAGTTTTGATTAATCTTGTCTATACCCAGAAAAATATTGCTAAGGTTTCTAAAGATAGTAATTTAAACTGTCTATTAATTTAGAGAGAATTGACTTAAATTATTTGGCGTCTTACCATCTATGAACAAGATATGACTCTCCAATCATTAATATTGTCTGTGATTTTTGTTTTTATGTCAGCATATTGTAGTTTTCTATACACGTATCCTGTTCACACTTGCTTAGATATATTTCTTTCTTTCTTTCTTTTTCTCTTTCTCTCTCTTCTTCTTTTTTTTTTTTTTTCTTTTTTGTTTTGTCTGGTGTACTCACCAGACAGAGACAGAGAGAGGGAGATTGAGAAATCACCCCTCAGGGGGAATGGTCATGTCACAGTTCTTTCTCCTCCGGGCTACTCCTAGGATTTGGGACATACATGCACATGTGCCTAGTGTGATTTTCAAGCCACCAGGTTCAGGACTCGAGCCATAATCTACCATCTGGGAATTTAGCAACTTACTCATCATGCCACCTGCTGGCCTTCACATACTCCTTTTTATTGAGAGACTTTAACTAGTATAGTATTTACAAATTTGTTAGCTATATATTTACTACAAATATATTAAAAATACAATTGTTCCCTGTATGTTTATATTTTATTATATGCTATTCCTAACCTAATTTATTAGTTCTAGGAATATTTTTGTAAATTCTTTGGATGTGTTTTCCTTTTCATTCTTTTCTCGTCTTACTATACTGATTAAAAGTTCCAACGCTGTGTTAAATGAAAAGCTGGGGACAGATACAGTTGCTTCCTCCTGATCCTTTCTTTTGTTCCTTTGGGGAGAGTGCTTTCTTTGGTTCTAATAATGAGATAACATAAACTAGGAAGTATGTTTTCTTCTCTCCTAATTTCAGGAATAGATTACAAAGAATGGGAAATAATTTTTTAAACACTGGTAAGCATTCAGTCCCCTTAAGTATCCTGTTAGGTTTAGTCATGTCATTCGTTGTTTGTCAAGTTGACAAAGTTCAAATTCCCATCCTTTCTAATTTTCTGTGCTATTATTAGGAAGAGATTTGGGATTTTGAGAAATGCTTTTTCTACATTAATTGATTCAGTGATGTAATTTTCGTCCATAGAAACATTACGAGGCAGTCCCCATGGCTTAGTGGTTGGGGGAGTTGTATCCCACATGGACAACTGTATGGTTTGAGTCCTCGCCCTGACTTGAAGGGCATGATAGAAGCATATGCTTGCCTGCCTGAGATCCTGACAGGTTGGAGAGGAAGAGGAGAAGAGATTGCAGCATGATCATGCCCCATTGGGAAGCTTTCTCCCACTCTTGCTATCTGTCTCTCTGTCTATCTCTGGAAAGCACATGCACCCTCTGGAAAAAATTTTTAAGAGAACTATTATGACACATTTCAATAATTCATATACAAATATTAAACCAACACTTCAATTCTGGAATAAACCCTACCTGGTCATGATGTATAGTTCATTTTATGTATTGTTGAATTCTATTGACTAATATTTTGTTAAGGATTTTTGTATCCGTATTTATATAGGATTCTAGCTTGTAGTTTTCTTTTGTTCCTTTGGGGGTGTTATTTTAAGTTCTAATAATAAGATAACATTAATTAGGAGGTTTTATTTTCTCCTATTCTAATTTTAGGAATAGATTACAAAGACTAGGAATAATTGTTTAAACATTGGTAATATTCCAGTGAACAACTAAGCTTGGAGATTTTGGGGGGTCAGGAGAGGGGGAATTAATTGTAAATTCAATTGCTTTACTAGGACTAATTATATTATCAGTTTTATATTGGGTAAGTTCTAGTAATTCATGCTTCTAGAGTAATTTCTTCTCAACAGTCAAGTTTGTATATGTAGTTTATTTCTACTAGTCTCTTACTAGTCTTTTCTATGTCTACAAGGTCTTAGTGACATTCTCTAATTATCTCTTCATCTGTGTAACTTGTCAGTATTACTAGATGTTTGTCAATTTTATTAATGTTTTTATAAAAACCTCTTTGTTTCCTTTTTAATTATATTGTTTTTCTATTTTCAATTTCATTGATTTATGCTGTTCTTTTCATTATTCCTTTCTTCTTGTTTTGAATTTACAATGATCATTTTTTTCAAGTTTGTAAGGTAGGAACACATACAATTAATTTGAGAGAGCTCTCTTCTTTTGCAAGATATTTATTCAGTAATACTTTTTTTTTTTGAGAGGTATTTGCTATAGGGCATGTGCACTTGCCAGAAAGACAGAGAGAAACAGAGAGACAGAAAGCGAGAAATCACCCTCCAGGGGGGATGGCCACGCCGCAATCCCTTCTCCTCCATTCTCCTCTTGGGATCTGGGACACGCACACACACACACGCCTGACATGAGTTTAAGCTGCCAGGTCTGGGATTTGAACCGCTGTCGGCTACATGAGAGCCCAGAGACATAGCCATTACTCCCACTGCTGGTTCCTAGCAATACATTTTATTTCAGCACTGCAATAGCAATCTTCCACAGATTTTTGTGTATTGTATTTTCTTTTTTAGTCTATTGTTTGTGGGGTACAATATGTTTTCCACAGCATGTATACAGTACATAATTATCAAATCACATATGCAGGTATATTCCTCTTCCTTGACATTGAACATTATACTATACTGTGTGCATTTGATACTATTTTTACTAGGTTTTTTACGGAGCACATATTGTGTAATCACTGGCATGTTTTACTTTGCTGTGGTACACAAGCCCATAATCCATTCCCCTTGTTTACATATGTTTTTATGTACATAATGTATTCTCCCTTGCCTCCTCCCTCTTTACACCCTCTCTCTGTAGTATCTAGTATCTAGCATCTACCATTGTTCTCTACTCCTATGTAATCAAGTTTTTCAAATTCCTCAATAGAATGCAGACATTCAGTATATGTTAAATGGAGGCATACAGCATTCATCTTTCATAGACTGTATTTTCATTTTCACTCAGCTCAATATATTTTTCAATTTGCTTAATCTGAGATTTTTTTTCCTTGACAAATCCCTAAATTATTTAGATGAGTGCTGTTTAATTTTCAAATATCTGAAGATTTTCTTTTTTGAGAAGCTTTTGCTATAGGGTGCGTGCACTCTCCAGAAAGACAGAGAGAGAGACAGAAAGCGAGAAATCACCCTCCAGGGGGGATGGCCACGCCGCAATCCCTTCTCCTCCATTCTCTTCTTGGGATCTTGGGCATGCACGCACACGTGCCTGGCATAAGTTTAAGCCACCGGGTCCAGGACTCAAACCACTATCAACTACATGGGAGTCCAGCGACATAGCCATTACACCAACTGCTGGTACCCTTTTTGAAGATTTTTTAAAAAATCTTTCTGTTGTAGATTTCTAGCTTCACTTCATTATGTTGAATAAATTATGCATTATGTAATTTAAATTTTATTAATATTGTTGAGGTTTGTTCTATAACCCAGATATGGTCTGCTTTGGTATATTTAACCTAGATATGAGAAAAGAATGTGTGCTATGTTCTTTTGGGATGGTGTAAGCTTATGTGCCATGCAGATTCTTATGGCTGACAATGTAGTAAATTCTTCTGTGTCTTTGATGATTTTCTGTAAAATTCTTCTAGCAATTGCTGAGAGAGCACCTTTAACTGTAATTGTGTATTTATCTCTTTCTACTTTTATTTCTGTAGAATTTTTCCCCTTGCCTATTTCACAGCTTCGTTCTTTGTTGATTACACTAAGACTGCAATAAATTCATGGTTAAGTACCCTTTTAACATTATAAAATTTCTATTTTGTCTATGGCAATTTTCTTTGTTCTAATATGTATTTAATCTGATATTATGCAGTAACTCTTTCTTTTGACTGATTTTTTTCATTCTTTATTTTTAACTTGCTTATATTAGAAGGGAGTTTATTATAAACAGCCTGTAGTTGGGTTCTGTCTTAAAATATATTCTGAAGACCATTTATACATGATGTAATTAATTGTTAAGACAAATTAAAATTTTATTTTTTATTATTTATTTTCTAGTTTTTATTTTTCAGCTCTGTTTTTCTTGCATTCTTGTGCATTACCTAAACTTTTTTTTATTTCATTTTTATTAATCTGTAGTTTTATGGAGTATGCCTCTGGTATATATTTTTAGTGATGTCTCTAGACATAACTTTTCACAGTTTACTGGTGTCATTATATGAATAGGCTGAGTGAAATCTAGAAACCTTATCTCTTTAGATATTTTTCCCTAAAATATGGTCTCTTAAATATTTACATTGGATAAATTAAGAACCAAAATACATAGTGTTGAAATTTTGATTCAATCTCATTAACCAATACTTAGAAAATTTAAGAGAAAAGTATTCTGTATTTACAGATATATTTTCTTACTGTGTTTTGTTTTGTTCTTTCTGATGTTTAATGTTTCCTCTACTTATTGTTATCTTTCTATTTTAAGAATTTCCTTAAGCCATTCTTTTAAGGTAAATCTGATGGTGACACATCCTCAGTTTTTCTTTATCAGAGAGTGTTTTCACTTCCCCTTCATTCGTGAAGTATATTTCCACTGAAATAGTATTCTTGGTCAATAGTTGTTGGATTGTTTGTTTTGTTTTGTTTTTAGATCTTGAAAATTTTTGCATCACTTCTTTCTGTCCTCTGTAGTCTTGATGAGAAATTAGCTATAACACAAATTGATTTTTCTACTACTAATTACATAGTTAAAATATTATTTTCTATCATAGTTTTTTAAAGAATTATTTTATTTATTATCTTTTTTTTATTGCCAGAGGGAGACAGACAGAAAGAAAGTGGGAAAGCAAGATGCCAGGTCCAGGACTTGAACCACTGTCAGCCATGTGAGAGTTCAGCTGCTTCAACCACCAAGCCACCTGCCGGTCCCTCTATTGTGGTTTTTAAGGTATTTTCTTCATGACTAGCTTTCAGAAACTTGATTATGATGTGTCTTGGTGTGGATTTCCTTAGGCTTATCAAGTTTGGGTTTCTCTTAAGTTCTTGAGTGTCTTGGTTTATGTCTTTTGCCAAAATTATGAAGTGTTCAGCCTTCATTTATTCTAGTACTTTTCAGCTTTTCCTTCTGTCTTTCATTTTGTTACACCCAATGATAGAACTATTTGATATTTCATTATTGTCCCACAAATTCTTGCACCACTCTTCACATTTTAGTCCATTTCCTCTCCATTATTCATATTCAATAAGCCATTCCTATTATTCTGTCTTCTGGTTCACTGTTCTCTTTCTCTGTCCCTTCATTTTGCTGTTAAATGTAATTATGCAGTTGTTACTACTGTATTTTTCAGTATTACAGTCTAGTTTCTCCTTATTTTTTTTATCTATTTTCTGAGACTATTTATTCATTTGCAGTTGGTTATTAAAGCATTTTTAATTATATGCTTTAAAATCTTTGTCAGATAGTTCTGTCATCTCTCTGTTAGCACCTATTGATTATCTGTTTTTATTTAGTGTAAGATCTCCTGGCTCTTACATTACGAGTGCTTACTAACTGACATTTTGAGTACTACATTATGAAGCTCTTTTTTTTTTTTTTCTTCTTTTCTATAGGGCGCATGCACTCACCAGAAAGACAGAGAGAGACAGAGAGACAGGAAGTGTGAAATCACCCTCCTGGTAAGATAGCCACGCCGCAATCCCTTCTCCTCCATTCTCCTCACGGGATCTTGGGCATGCACGCACACGTGCCTGGCATGATTTTAAGCCACCAGGTCCTGGACTCAAATTGCGGTCTACTACATGGGAGTCCAGCGATATAGTCATTGCTCTCACTGTTGGTCCCACATTATGAACCTCTTATTTAAGTCTTCCATGTGGATGAATTTCTCTGACATCGTTCTGGCAGAGGACTTGGAGAGAGAAGCCCCTATCTTGTTACTGCTCAGTTTTGGTAAAATCTTTAGTTCCCCAATTTTGTTCCATCAAAACCCAAGATAGGAGGTATTCCTCTTTTCTTCTGGGTAGGTGCAAGAGCTCTGGTTTTCTACGAGGTCTCTTTGATGGTTGATACCTTACTGGATGGGCAGGATAGATCTGCCTTATTACTACACCTCATGTGAACTTCGCAGACACCATGGCATGGAAGAGTGGCTACGCTACTCCTGAGTGGTGCTGAAAGTTCTAGGTCTCTATCAGAGCAAAATGGAGGAAGGGATGTCACTTCATTGCTGAGTTATGGGGAAAGTTCAAGACCCTCACCTAATCTCCACTTACTCCTTGGTGGTGTGGGCTAGTGACCATCCAGCAGGCAAAGAGTCTTGGTTTTTACCTGACCTTCTCTGACATCTCCCCAGAAAGAAATCAGAGCATCTTATTACAGTCTGGCAAGGCAGTTGGCATTCCAGACATCAAAGGAAGTGTCACCACCATCTTTCTGTAGGGTTTGACTAAAGTAGGAAGAGTATAGTCTATAGCCTATGTGGGTTTTTTTCCTTTTTTTTGGGGGGTTTTTTTTGTTTGTTTGTTTGCTTGTTTTTGTTTTTGTCTCCTTAGGTTGCCCTTTCCAAAACCTTTGATTGTAGAGAGCATTTATTCTCTCTTTTCTCTATATCCACTAACATCTCAGAGTTGTTGGCTTCTTTAGTTGTAAATCTGGAATATATGTGGTTTCCCCACCATGTTTTTCTTGGGAGGTTCTTAAGTCCCTGGCCAGTCGGCCTTCTCTCCAGCAGCTACTTTTGTTTTATGTATGATCCTCAAGGGTTTTAGTTGTAATTAGTGAAGAACAGAAAAAAAAAAAAAACAGAAAAAATACATTCCTGCATCTGTCCAGAAACCAAAGTCCTATTCTCTGCCCTTTTAATTGATGTTTCTAGACCATTCATATTTGACTTGATTAGTGGTACGGTTGCAAATAATTCTATGACCTTGCTGTTTGCTTTGTTTGACTCAGATGTTCTTTCTTCCCTTTTCCTCCTTTTCAACCTTCTTTTGGATTAATCAAATATTTGTATAGACTTCATGTTTTAGAACATTTTTAGATTTATAGAAAAATTGAGAAGATACTGCAGTGTTCCTATATACTTTGCACCCACTCTTCCCCTATTTATATCTTATAATATCATGATATATGTATTATAATTAAAGAACATTGATACATTATATTATAATTAACATGATCTATAATTTATTTAGATGTTTTTAGTACCAAATGTCTTGTGTGTATGTGTTTTCCTCTGTTCAGATTCCATCCAAAACACCACATTGCACTGGATTGTCACATATTCTTAGACTCCTTTGGTTCTAACTATTTCTCTTAACTTCCTTGTTTTAATGACATTGATAGTTTTAGGAAATACTTGTCAAATATTTTGTAGAATGCACTTCTATTAGAATTTGCCTGATGTTTTCCTCATGATCAGACTGGGGATGGAATTTTAGTAAAATCAGAGAGGCGAAGTGCTGTATTTATTACATCATATCAAAAGCATGTACCATTGACGTTGACTTTGATCACCTAGTTAAGGTCATATCTGTCAGGTTTAATCACTCACAAGGTTTTCTTTTCCTCTCCTTTTCTGTTGTACTCTTCGGTAGGCAGTCACTATATACGGGACACATGGAAAGATTGGGATTTATATTTAACCTCTTTTCATTCATTTCTCTTATGTATTATTACTATGAAATTGTTACTGAATGAACTGTAACTATTACTTTAAATATGTGTCTATTAGATCAATTAAAAATTTAAAAACTTATAATATTTTATTTTACATTAATTTATTTCTCTTTTGATGTGTTTTTCTTTATATAAATCCAAATTTCTGAGTATTATCATATTTTTTCTTCCTGAACAACTTCTTTAAAATATCTTGGTCTTGGTGGTTAAATCTACTGACAATGATTATGCATAGTTTTTGTTTGTCTAAGAATGTATTTTCACCCAAACTTTTTGAAGTTTACAGACTGTAGAATTTTAGGTTGCTAGTTTTGTGTTTTATTTTGTTTTTTTCTTTGAACTGTAACTATTTCACTCCACTCCCTTCTTGTTTACATGTTTTCTGATAAGTAGTCCAATGCCATTCTCATCTTTGTTCATTTATATATTTTTGCCTTTCTGACAGTTTTTGAGATTTTTCTTTGTCTTTGGTTTTTTTGCAGTTTGATTGTGATATGCCTAGGTGTAGACTTCTTGCTATTTATTATGTTTTGTATTCTCTGAACTTCCTGTATCCGTGCTTTAGTATCTATCACTAATTTTGGTAATTTTTCACCCGTTATTACTTTAAATATTTTCTTTGTTCTTTTTTTCTCTTTTCCTGGTATTCTAATGACACATGTTAAGCCTTGTGAAATTATCTCACAGTTCTTAGATATTGTGTTCTGTTTTTTGTTTGGTTTGGTTTTGTTTTTGTTATTGGAATTTAAGTTTGGGAAGTTTCTATTTACATATCTTAAGGCTCACTAATTCTTTCCTTGCCAGACCCAGTCTATTGATGAGCCCATCAAAGACATTTTTCAGTTCTGTTATGGTGTCCTTAATTTCTAGAATTTCCTTTTGATTATTCTTAGATTTCCATCCCTCTGCTTACAGTACTCATTTGTTTTTGCATATTGCTTTTTTTTAGATTTGTAATTCTCAATGTAGCCAGTTAATTTAAATTCCTTGTCTGATAACTCCAAAATTTTTGTTTACGTTTGATTCTGATGCTTGCTTTATCTCTTTGAATGGTGGTTATTCTTGCCATTTAGCATAACTTTATCATTTCTTTTGATGCCAAAAGCCAGACTTCACATGTCAGGCAATAGAAGTGGAAGTAAATAGTATTCTGGTGTAAGATTTAAGTTAAATTGGCTAAAAGGTGGGTTGACTGCTAGCTCTATCAGACTTTGAAAATACAACCAGAGGGACCAGCAGTTAGTGTAATGGCTATGTTGCTAAACTCCCACGTACCCAATTGCAGTTCGAGTCCCGGATCCAGTGGCTTAAATTCACGCCAGGTGCATGCGCGTGCATGCCCAAGATCCTGAGAGGAGAATGGAGAAGAAGGGATTGCGGCGTGGCCATCCCATCTGGGGGGGGGGGGTGATTTCTCACTTTCTGTCTCTCTGTCTCTCTCTGTCTGGTGAGCACACGTGCCCTATAGAGACAATGACATAATTGAGATTGCATGATGAGATCTTCCTAGGAGGTAAGTAACTCCCAAATTTCTGCTGTTGATTATGATTGTTCTTTATCTATTTACTTTTTAATTTCTTTCTTCCGTGAATGAAAAAGACACAAAGAGATAATATTGTCAACAGAATTGCATGCTATGATCCTTTCCCAGCCTCAGCCAGCCCCAGAGCATGGGCACACTTGTGCCTGGCACACTCAGGGGTCGTGGGGTCTCTGGACTTGAACAGGGAACCTCTTCATTTGAGATTGCCTTCTACAGCTTTGGGTTTTATGGTTGTATTACAGTCCAGCCCCACAAATGTATTTTATTAACCAACTCAGACAGCCAATAGTGCTTTCTTCTTTGTTATATTCTTTGACACTTAGCTCAAAGAAAAATAAATATCTGTTAAAAAAAATCAGTATATGTTATTGTAGTTCCATATAAAAGAAAGGTAGGGTTAAATTAGACTATTAAAAGGTGTTTTCTGGGACCAGCAGTTAGCATAATGGCTATGTCGCTGGACTCCCACGTAGTCGACCACGGTTCACGTCCCAGACCCAATGGCTTAGAACTCTCGCCAGGCCCGTGTGCGTGCGTGCCCAAGATCCCGAGAGCAGAATGGAGGAGACGGGATTGCGGCATGGCCATACCCCCTGGGGGGTGATTTCTTGCTTTTTGTCTCTCTGTGTCTGTCTGGCGAGCGCACGCACCCTATAGCAAAAACCTCTCAAAAAAAAAAAAAAAAAAGAAGATGTTTTCTAGGACCAGCAGATGGTGTAGTGGTTACATCACTGGACTCCCACATGGCCAACCATGTTTTGAGTCCTGAACCCAGTGACTTGAAATTTACACTGGGCGCATGTGCATGCATGCCCAGGATCCCGGAAGGAGAGTGGAAGAGAAAAGATTGCAGTGTGGCTGTCCCCTCCCAGGGTGTGATTTCTTAATTTCCCTCTCACTATATCTGTCTCTCACTCTTTCTGGGGAGCACACCCACCCTAAGGCAAAAACATCAAAAAAGAAAAAAAAGGTGTTTTTCTGGGGCTGGACCAGTAGCTTAGAGGCTAACCACTCAGATGGAAGACTGTGGTTTGAATCCCAACTCCAGCAACTTAAAAAATATGCTGGGCATGGATGCATGTGTGTACCAAGTCCTCCTGACAGAATAGAGAAATAGAAGAAGAAGTTTGGCATAACTGTGCCCCACTGGGGGTGATACCTCTCTTTTTTTTCTCATACACATACCCTCTGGCAATAAAAAAATAAATAATAAATAAAATTAAAAGGCATTTTCCTTGAACAGCTATTTGGCAACCACTTAAAAAAGAATTTTCATAATGGTTTGAATAATTAAGCACACCCTCTTTGATACAAGATATTTGAGCTGATAAACTGGAATTGTGTAACACTAATTTGCTCTTTATTGAGTAATGTACTACATATTTTCTCCACCCTTCTTTTAAAAAAAAAAAAAAGAAAAAAAGAAAAGGAAAGAAAAAGTAAGGAGGTTTGCAAAGGAGAAAAAATAAATAATGAGTTTCTTGAATTTGACCTTAAATGGATGCAAAGTAATCTTGTCCTAAACTGCCAGGCTATACATTTTATAGAAGCACTGCCCTTGAATAACCATTGTTTTAAATTCATCCTACGGGACACTGTTCATCTGGGCTCAGAAGGGTATAAAGACTTGTTTACCCTGTAGTCTCTCATGAAATCAAAGGTAGATTGTGGAGTTTGGGAGACTTTGAAGGTCATTTGATTAAAACATTACTCAGAGTTCAGCATAGGTATTAGAGCAATATTCTCTGTTCTTGATCAGTCCAAACAATGATATAATTTACTCTCGGAGATTGCATTAACTATCATTATAACTTTGAAGCAAAATATGAGGTGAAATGTTTCAAAGCCAACAACATAATCGACAAGATGCAGCAGAAGAAACAAAGATGATGATGTAGGTAAATCTTTCATTTTGAAACAGCGTTGCGAGATACTAAATCAAAAGACCCATTCATCCATTTGTGAACATTTGGGTTGGTTCTGTGTCTTAGCACTCAGGAATAGTGCTGCAATAAATATAGTTGTACAAGCACTTTTCCAACAGAGTATTCTCTTGTCCTTTGGGTAGATACCCAGGAGAGGAATTGCTGGATTAAATGGTAGTTCTATTTGAAGGTCTTTGAGGAACCTCCATATTGTTCTCCACAATGGCTGAACCAGTTTACAACAATGTAGGAGTATTCCCTTTTCACCACATCCTCACCAGCATGTATGATTTTTTTTTTTTTAATCTTCACCATTCTTGCTGGGGTTAGGTGGTATCTCATTGTGGTTTTGATCTGCATCTCCCTTATGATGGGGGATATTGAGCATTTTTTCATATGCTTTTTGGCTGTTTCTATGTCTTCCTTAGAGAGTTGTTTATTTAGCTCATTTTACCCTCTTTTAATTGGGTTAATAATTTTCTTCCAGGTAAGCCACTTGAATTACTTGTGTATTCTGGTTATCAGTCCTTACCTGAGGTACAGTTAACAAAATTTCTCTCCCATTCTGAGGGTTGTCCATTCAAACTAATTACGGTGTCCTTTGCTGTGCAGAAACTTCTTAATCTTATGTAATCCCACCTGACTATTTGGGGGATTATTGCCTGTACTTTGGGGTTCTTGCTTAAGAAGTCTTTCCTACCCCAGTGTCTCCCAGAGTTTCCCCAGAGTTTTCCTCCAGTAGTTTTATAGTGAGCGGTCTTGGGTTTAGAGTTTTGATCCAATTTGAGTTCATTTTTGTTAATGGTGACAGACAGGGATTCAGATTCATCTTTCTGCAGTTGGTTACCCAGTTTTTCCAGCATCATTTGCTAAAAAGGTTTTCCTTTTCCCACTGGATTGACTGGTACCCTTTGTCAAAGATCAGTTGGTTTGGGGTTTACTTCTGGGATCTTACTCTGTTCCATTGGTCCTCATGTCTGTTTTTGTGCCAATACCATGCTGTTTTGATTATCATGGATTTATAATACATTTTGGAGTAAGGAAGTGAGATGTCCCCCACTCTACTCTTCTTGAGCAGAATGGCTTCAGCAATATGGAGTCTTTCGATTCCAGATAAATTCTATGATTGTTTTTTCCTTGATCTGTGAAGAATATCTCTTATAATTTTATTGGGATTTCATTAAATATATAGATTAACTTGGGTAGGATTGTCATTTTGATTATATTAATTTGGCCAATCCAGGAACATAGGATGTCCTTCCATTTTTTTGTGTCCTTTTTGACTTCCTTTTTAAGGTTTTCATAGTTTTCCTTATAAAAATCTTTGACATCCTTGGTTAATTTTATTCCTAGGTATTTTATACTTTTTGTGGCTATGGTAGACAGGATACTTTCTTCAGTTCTGTCTTTATCTACTTGTTTGTGTACAGAAATGCTATGGAATTTTGTAAGTTAATTTTGTAACCTGCAATTTTATTGTATGCATTTATTACTTCAAAAAGTTTTCTCATGGTTACTATTGGATTTTCTATGTATACAATCATGTCGTCTGCAAACAGAGATAATTTCAGCTCTTTTTTCTCTATTGGAATGCCTTTTATTTCCTTCTCTTGTCTGATCGTGTTGGCTAGGACTTCCAGTACTATATTGAATAGGAGGGGAGAAAGTGGGCAGCCTTGCATTGTACCAGTTTTTAGTGGAAAAGCTGTCATCTTTTCCCCATTCAGCATAATGTTAGCTATAGGTTTTTCATAGCTGTCCTTCTATTATGCTGAGAAACGACCCTTCAATACCATTTTCCTGAGACTTAATCATAAAGGAATGCTGTATTTTGCCAAATGCTTTTTCCTCATCAATTGAGATGATAATGCGGTTTTTATCTTTCTCTCTGTCAATGTGGTGTATTCCGTTTGTGGTTTTGCGTATGTTGAACCACCCTTGCATCCCTGGAATAAAGCCTACCTGGTTGTGATGAATAACCTTTTTTATATGTTGAATAGGGTTAGCAAGTATCTTCTTGATAATTTTTCCGTCTATATTCATTAGAGTTATAAGTCTGTAGTTATTCTTTTTTATCATATCCTTATCCATTTTGAGGATGAGGGTAATGGAGGCTTCATAGAATTTGGAAGGGTTCCTTCCTTTTGCATCTATAGAAACAGTGTGAGTAGAATGGGGGTTATCTCTTCTTTAAAAGTTTTGTAAAATTCAGCAGTGAAGCCAAACCTTCTCACACAAAGGACACAGATAAGATGAAATTGAGGTTTGACAATATTCTGAAAGTCATGATTTTCAACCTGTTGTTCAGAATCTCATTCCCATTCTGCTAATGGCATGAGTGTAGTTCCATAAAACCTATCATTTAACACACTCCAGGTAGAGAATGGTGCCTGGGTTGCTTGCCTGCATTCTGGCACCGTCCTGGACTCAGAAGCACATGAGCTCCGCTGTGGGGGAGACACTCCCTCGTGACCCATGATCTACCTCCCTGCCTGTGCTCTCAGAGAAATGCCTGTGGGTTTGCTTTTTCTCTGCTTATAGAGAGAGGTGAATGGTGAGGCTTAGCTTCTAAGCTGACTTGATTGGGCCACAGTGCCCAGCTGTTTGCCCAAACATGGATTTTGCCATTGTTGTGAAGGTGTGTTTTAGATGTAAATAATATTGAACTCAAGAAGCCTTGATAAACCAAGCTGCCCTCCACAGGGAGGGAGGGCTTCACCTGTCAGTCAAATCACTTGACCGCCTTGAGGGCAAGACTGAGGTTTCCTGAAGAAGGAATCTTTCTTTCAGACTGCAACTTGGAGACATCCCTGGGTCTCCAACCTGGGGCTGGACCTGCACAGTTCACACTTGCCACACTCACAGTCACGGGAGCTGCTTCCTTAGAATAAATCCCCCGAGGCTTCTCTGGAGAAGCCCAACAAACACGAGTGGTGTTTTGTATGTGTAGGTGTGCGAGTGTGTGTATATGAGTGTGTTTATGCAGGTGTGTGTATTTGAATATGTGAGTCCTATGTGGCATGTATGTGTAGGTGAATGTATATGTGTGTGGGAATGTGGGCGTATATGTTGTGTACTTGTGTGGATATGTGAGTATGTATGTATGTGTGTGAGAGTATGTGTTTTACTGTGTGTGTGACTGTGTGTGTATGTGTATATGTATGAATGAATGTATTTGAGTGTGTATGTGTGTATATGAGTGTGTGTATGTTTATGTGAGTGTGTGTGTACGTGCACCTTTTAAACCCTGTCTGAGGTCGGATTTCCTGAGTAATAGCTTCTCAGCTAAAATTTGCAGGAAGAAGTTTATCTGAATGTGTTGCTGTGATCTGCAGTGTCCGGGGCTTGAAGACAACAGGAATGGAAATAGGGATTTGGGATAGTGCACCAGCATGCCCTGCAACATTTCCGTGCTCAGCCATAATAGATGGATTTGTCGATTTATTTAGTCAGTTAGTAGGAACTTAAAACTTCATTTTCAGAGTATTTGGACACTCCAGATATTTTCATTTTTAAAAGAATTATTTAATTTAACTGTATTTATTTATCTATTTATTTATTTAAATTTGACCAGAGAGGGACAGAGCGAGAGCTAGAGAGAGAGAAAGAGAGACAGAGAGTGAGAAAGCAAGCTGGCAGGTCTGAGACTCAAACCGCAGTTGGCCATGTGGGAGTCCAGCGCCCTTAACCACTATGCCACCTGCTGGCCCCCATACCAGATACTTTTAAAGATAATTGAAAGTTCACCCACTTTTCCTTAATGCTTGCATTTTACATAATCATGATGTGTTGATCTTTACTAAAACCTTAATATCAGCACTGCCTTGTCTAGGACTCTTCACTGCAGCCTTAATACAGATTTTCTCAATTATCCTGTAACTGCTTTTATGTGCTTAGGAAAATCAAGGACCTTACATTACAAATAGGGGCTTGTTCCCTCCAGAAAAGGAAGAAATGATGAACAGCATGTCTTTCCCAACCAGGAAAGACAAAATTCAACAAAAAATTTAGGAAGATTTTATTCAGATGATTGCAGGAAGAACACCACCAGCAAGGACCTTCAGAAAAAGGAAGTAAGTACAGGGTCTAATAGAGACAAGTGGATGGCAATCATAACAGAGGTTCAGGGTGAGACTAGGTGGGCAGGTGGATGGACTATATTCTCATGCCTCTGGGAGCACAGGACTTCAGGGATATTCAGCACTCTGTCTTCCTGTCTATGACAGCTCCTAAGGTTTTCCTTGTCTTTCATAACCTTGGTGTTTTGAACAGTACTGATCTGGTGTCTTCTAGAACGTTTCCAAATTGGGTTTCTCTGCTGCTTGCTCATGATTCAATTGGAGTTACAGATTTAGGGAGCAGGAGCACACACCCAAAGAACCTTCTATCACGTAATGTGGGGTGCATGGCACTAGCAAACCTTACTAGTGTTGAGCTGGCCACCTGTTGGTTACCTGGTTAACGTAGTGTCTGCCAGGCTTTTCTGCTGCCACATTGCTGTGACTGTCTTTCCTTGGCACTCGTTTATGGAATATCAATTATGTTTCAGGTACCGTGTAGGCTCTGAGGTTTCAGGTGAGAATAAGACCTGCTCCTTGCCTCCCCGTAACTCCTACCATCTCAGAAAGAACCACCGAGCTGTGTAAACTGAGGGACAGTAAAGAAAGTACACTAGGGATGGGAGTCTGCCTGCCCTCAAGTCCCAGAAGAACCCCTGTTTAGTGAGGAAAAGTCACAGTAGATTTCTCCCTGCTGTCACAATTAGCACCAACCAAAGTCTACAACTTATTTCTTGCACCTGGGCTGCTGGTAGGTTGTCAGTAAACTTTAAAGGTGGAAAGCAGCTTTCAAAACGGAAGAAGCAGAGATGAAAACTGAACTGGTGCAACTGTGGCTGCACTCAAAGTGGAAATGGAAATAGACAGGGAGGCGAGATTCCCAGTGAAGGAACAGGTGAAGGAAGAGAGGGACAAAGGGCAGAGATAGGAAGCTCCTTCGGAGACAGGATGAAGGTGGGACGTTCCTATGGAGAGGAAGGATGAAGGAGGGTGAGAATTTCCTATGGAGAGTCACACTCTGGGACCAGAGCAGGTGTTTTCAAACATGGAAACGCCTTAATATGAGATGGCAAGCATCTTCAACCCTGTGCTGGCGTGACCAAGTAACTCAGCCAATCTGAGCCTCAGTTCCTCATCTAAAAACACAAGAAAAAGACTTTTATCTATTTCTCCTGGGGAGGAGGGATAATCAAAGTACAATATTTAGCAGAGAGCACATACGAAAAAGCAGTGGTTTGTGATACCTATGCGTGTCCCTGCCACTGCTGCTGGTTTCTCTGACTATCTCTGACTGGACTGTGAAATCCCACAGGGCAGGGCCTGTGCCAGAATCACCTTTGAATCCCCATCACATGGGACGGTTGCTGCCACATGGTCGCTTTCAAATTGAGACCAATAAGTGGCATAGGGGTTAAGTCACTGGACTCCCACATGGTCAGTCATGGTTTGAGTCCTAGACCCAGCTGCTTGAAATTCATACCAGGCTCATGTGCATGCATGCCCAAGATCCTGAGAGGAGAATGAGGAGAAGGGATTGTGTCCTGGCCATCCTCCTTGGGGGATAATTTCTCACTTTCTGTCTCTCTGTCTCTTTCTGTTTTTTTCAGTGAATGCTTGCGCTCTATAGCAAAAATCTCTCAAAAATAAAT
The DNA here is from genome assembly GCF_000334495.1 of Tupaia belangeri chinensis. Lineage (NCBI taxonomy): Eukaryota > Metazoa > Chordata > Mammalia > Scandentia > Tupaiidae > Tupaia > Tupaia belangeri. Next base: position 327,501 of record NW_006159780.1, on the reverse strand, counting down.
AAGTAAATAAATACGTAATAAAGGGAGATGGGAGAATAGCATGTTAATTATTTTTTATAACACTATCAAATCAAAAGTCCTCCTCAAATCAAATTCTTATGACATATGAATCACTGATAAGCTATGTTGACCTACACTGAAAATACTCAGATAGACCCTCTCTAAAATATTACGGAATTCAGGGGAAAGAATCAGAATAGAAATAATTGCTGAACTCTGTTTTCCTTTAACAATGTCTTTCCACAAACATTTACTTTAAAAATAATGAGGCAGTGGAAGAACTTCTGAATGGAAAAAGCCCTGCTCAGCCAGGAATTCCAAAAGATTTCTAAATTCTAGAACTTTACTCAAGAACTATCTTAATCACTTAAAATAAGCTTTTGGAAAATGCCCAATGTTCATCCAGACACATTCCTTGATGCTAAGAATGACTTCAGGTTCCCGTCTGACCTTTTGTTGGGGTTCCCTACAGAGCAAACGCACTGGGCAGCAGCACAGCGACCCCGAGCTGGCTGCCAGGGCGAGCAGGCAGTGGGGCTCCTGCCACTCGCACCTACTGCTCGCCAGGTGGAGGGAGAGCAGAGCTCGCTCCAGGGTGGCTCACACAGCCTACATGCTGGCTCTGCCCAGAATTTGCTCCGTAAGACTACTTAAGGAGGAAATCCTCTAACACATTTAAAATATGCTGAACTTACATGTCTTCGACTCCTGCAGAAAACTTCAGTTGGACATTTCTGATCCAACCCTCACATAAGCAATAGTATCGTACGCTCCACAGTATCCCTCACTTTTACAGAAATTCTTCCCCATCACCAGGGGTGTAATGTGCTGTATATATTTTCTGCCTTCTAACTTTTTAGCATTTTTCTCTTTGATAAAACTCCTGGAAAGAGTCGCTTCTGTTCTCTACCTCTTACGTTTGTCCTTCCATCCTGCTATGGCTCTGTTTTCTTCCTTCATGAAAACGATCTTGTCGGGATGCCAGGATCATTAAGGAATTTCACTTTATCCGAATTGATGGGACATTTTTCAGTATCCATCCTACCAGACCTCTGGACAGCAGCTGGCAAAGCAGACACATTGCTTTTAAACACAAGCTATCAAGTCACATCCTCTAGTTTCCCTCTTGCCCTTGTCTTTCCTCTCCCTGATTTCTGACCCCTCAGTCTCAGTCTCCCCGACTCCACCACTCTCAATTGCACTCATTCCTCTGAAGCCAGTCTGTGTGGAGGCGGTTTCCTGATTCCTGCATCTCTTGCCCCTACATTTATTTTTTTAGAAAGATTTTTACATTATTTATTTATTTATTTATTTATTTATTTATCTATTTATTTTCTAATTTAACCAGAGAGGGAGCGAGAAAGAGAGAAGGAAAGTAAGAAAGCAAGCCACCAGGTCTGGAACTTGAACCATAGTCAGCCATGTGGTAATCTCGTGCCTTAACTACCATGCTATCTGCCAACCCCCCTGCCCCTACCTCAATATCCCCAAATCAAAGATTTACTTCCCCACCCAACATGTGTGCTCCTGCCTGGAGGTCCACTGTGCCAACAAGACTTTCCCCAGGGGAGAATGTCAAGGACTCCCAGTCCTCACCAGCCCCTCCTTCTCGAATCCCTCCCTATCTAGCCACCTTGATCACGAGCTACCTCCACTCCCTGAACTCTTAGATTCCTGAAGATGATCGGTCTGGGCTCTGATGCCCATATTTTCCCTTGATTCATTTCACAAGTCTTCGACAACTTTTTACAAAGTTGCTAGAGGACCCATGTGCTTGCCAAAGAAGAGAAAGGGAAAGGGAAAGAACAAGAGGGAGAAAGCACCCCCCCAAGGGGTGTAGTCACACTGCACCCCCTTCTCCATTTCTTCATCCTGCCACACATGTGCCTGGCATGTTTTTCAAACCATTGAGGCTGAGATTCAAACCACAGATGATCATGTGGGATTTGGCTCCCTTTAACCACCCGGCCTTGGAGCCAGCCTTTCAAAGGCTTTTAATCATTGTAAGAATGAAATTAAGTTTAGGTCATCTCCTCTCTTAACAAATTTCTCCATTTAACACCCAAGGTGTCACATTTATTGGCATAAAGTTTTTTCTAATATTCTCTATTTTCCGTTTCAATACCTGTAGGAGTTCTTTTGGTGGTCCTTTTCCATTTCTCTCCCTCTCTCCCTGTCGTCCCCTGATCCCTGTCCTAACTAGAGATATATCAACCTTATTCATCTTTTCAAAGACTCAGCGTTGAATTTCTATGAATTTCTCCAGTGACTTGTGGCTGAATGAAGCATTTTCGCTGAAAGGAGGAGTATTCTGGGGTTCTCCTTTCAGGACCCTTCAACACCAGCCCCAGAGAACCTGTGTGACCCGTGCTCTGTGTGTAGCTAAATGGCTACCATTCTCCTTGTACAATACACATTTGCTGACTTTGTCTCTCTGCCTAAGTCACTCCATAAAAACCACTGTGTAAATGCCTGAGGAAAATAAATGTGAAACAAGTCCACTGAGAAAAATGCAACTAGATATCAAGTGTGATGGTACTTGTCAAACTGGAAACCCCCTTTTCACTCATTTCCTAGACCTTCTTCAAGATGCGTAACAAAGGTTACCTGATCCACATTGCCGTCCCAAAGTCCAGCAGTCCACAGCATGGTGATTCGTGCTTTCTTGGCATCACCAACAATGTCTCTAAAAGGCACCTTCACCTCCCACTGCAGTGCCTGGTCCTCCATGTGTCTCGTCACAGTCTAAGGCAGGTGACATCATAGCTGTGGGGGACCTGCTCAACACTCAGCCAGTCCTACGGGATTGCAAGAAAGGGCAAGAAAAGAAAGAAAACAGACTCATCAGTCTATCTAGCTTTGAATCTCTGCTTAGTCACTTGATTATCTTTGTGACCCCAAGCACATTCATCATACTTTTTGTACCTCAGATGCTTCATTTCTCAAATAGAGAACCCCTGTACCACCCTGGCAAGGAGTGGGGAGGAGGAGTGCGAGTTAAGATGAGGAAGCCCTGAAACAGATCCTACATGGGGTCTGAGTCCAACACATACAGCTCTGCTCTTTGACATAGACCACACTGTTGACACACTCACTGGGGAGAGCAGTTGTCCCAATAATGTGGCTTTCCTTCCAGCTAAGTAGGCCACTCTGTGTAGGCTCTGGGTCAGCATCGCTGCAGCGGATGTGGCACTGAGGTCTGAATTTTGGAGTCCGAGCCCTGGGTTTGTATGGCATCCCTCTTTCTAAAATGATGTTTTTCAGGACAAGTAAGATAATGAGAGAGGCCAGCAAGTGGCATAGTAGCTAAGGCACTAGACTCCCACATGGTAGATCACAGTTTGAGTCCTGGACCTGGCCACTTGAAACTCATGCCGGGGGCATGTGTGCGTGAGTGCCCACAATCCCAAGAGAATGGAGAGATTTTGGCATAGCCATCCCTCCCAGTGGGGGTGGATGGGGTGGGGTGGGGTGGTAATTTCTTGCTTTCCCTCTTGCTATCTATCTCTCTGGTAAGTACATGCACCCTATGGCAAAATCTCTCCACAAAAAGAAGGTGATGAGACTTCTTTACAGTGTTTCCAATACTCCCTCCTCTCACCTCCTGGAAACTTACATGTCCTACAAGCCTGCATCCAAAGCTTAGCCTGCAAAAACCTGGGCTTCCTCCTGGCCTGCCTGCCACCCCAGGAATGACTTTTTTGGCTACACCAAGCAGGCACAGGCTGGAAACTCTCTGGCTACAAGTGTGAAGATTCAAGCAGTAGACTTCAAGGACTTAGGTCAGATATGATTGTGAAGGCTCCCCTCGGTGAGGTTGGTGAACTGCACGTGAACGAGGCATGCAGGACCCAGGCTCTGGAGAGCAAAGGGGATGCTGGACAGTCACTCAGGGCCCAGGTGCTCCAGGGCCATGTTTTCCTTTCAGCATGAGAGATTTTACTCCTTCAACAAGGTCACCTCCCATTAGTAACACTTTATTACTTCCTCAGTTCTCATTTCTATTATCCATCTTACATCAAACACATTAATTTTCCAGCCTACGATCCAGAGAAAGACTAATTGTCTGAGTTTCTGCCATCTATGCATGGACAGAGGGACCTCAGAGTCCTCAATGGCTCCTGGGCAACCTGTGTAAGTACCGTTCACCAGTTGCCCCACCTAGGACTGTGCCCACCCCCAGGGATCACCCCATAACCTGTGGATTGCATGGTATGGAACAAGTCTCCTCCTCCTTGCCAAAGGCAAAGCCCAGAGAGCCTCATAGTGAGTGAATCTGCTGGGTCCAGGGTTCTCCTCCCCTTTTGCTCACAGCAGCTCACCACAGATTTAAGACATGGCATGCTCCATATTATTTTGGGAGCTGGATGCCCTGGGCAGCAAACCAAAGCAACTCTTGTGCCATAGGCATTTGGGAAATACAGACATCACATGGCATACCGAGGCACTCGCTTTTCATCTTGGGTCTCAGGTTGCTAATTAAGTCAATGTATAATTTATCATGGCTTTATCCACTTCTTTATCCCATAATGATTTGTTGAGCTCCTACTAAATGCCAGGCAAAGCAGTATGTGTGGAAATAAAACAGGGAATGAAAAAGACAAGAGGCCCTGTCCTCCCACAGTGCACAGGTATCCTAGGAGGGAGACAGACAAAATGAGATTGAGATAAAGTGAAATATACACAGACCAGTACATGAGAAAAGTGCTAGGGAAGAAATAGGTAAAGAGGGTATGAGACCAGCAGTTAGCATAATGGCTAGGTCGCTGAACACCCATGTAGTTGACTGTGGTTCGAGTCCTGTGGCTAACACTCAGGCCAGTTGCATCTGCATGAGTGCCCAAGATCCCAAGAGGAGAATGGAGGAGAAGGAATTGCAGTATAGCCATAATCTCAGGGGGTGATTTCTCGCTTTCTGTCTCTCAGTCTCTCTCTGTCTTTCCAGTGAGTGCGCACGCCCTATAGCAAAAACCTCTCAAAAAAAAAAAAATAGGGTCTGCAATATCAGGCAGGGGTGGGGTTCATTCTAGAAGATAGATAAAAAAGGGATTGCTGAAAGGAGACTTAAAAAGAAATTATTGCAGGGTCAGCAGGTGATGTGATGGGGAAGGTGGCTGTATGGACAACTGCACAGTTCAAGTCCCAGACCTAGTGGCTTGAGAAACTCCCTGAGTGCATGTGCCTGCATGCCCAAAATCCAGAGAGGGAGAGATGGAGATGTGATTGCAGCATGACCATCTTCCCTAGGCAGTGCTTTCTCGGTCTCTCTCCTTCTCTCTGATTGTCTCCAGCAAGTACATGTGACCTTTGGCAAAATTTTTCCAAAAAATTTATTGAAGTAAAAATATTTACCATGAGATCTACCCTCCTAGCTCAGTTGTGTCAGTTCCAGATGCAAAACGGCATGGCAGTCCTCTAACACTCACTCATCTCCATTATCTGAAACTTTACCTCTCAATAACTCTCCTTCCCAACCCCCTCCACCTAACCCTGCTAACCACCATTCTACTCCTTGATTCTGTGAATGTGACTACTTTAGGTTCCTGGTGTAAATAGAATTACATAGCCTTTGACCATTCATGCCTGACTTAATTCACTTAGCTTCAAATTCACTTAATACTTAATTCATTTAACTTCAAAATAGCCACACACACCCCCATGTGCAACTGTGTTGTCAAATGTGGTATGATTTCCTTCTTTTTAAAGGCTGAGTAATATTCCATGGTATACACACACCACACTGGAGCATTTTCATACACAATGTATTATAGGAACAACTGAAATGCCTGTGGATGGATGACTGGGTAATGCAAGGAAATTCTGTGCAAAGACCTGTTGGGAATTTGAGACAGGCTACATGAAGTCTGCAAGAGGGCCCTGCAGCAGCAGAAACCAGTGAATCACGATGTCTGAAGGGCAGAGGGTGAGACTGGGTGGGTAGAAGATGCTGCAGGATCACCTGTCCTCTTAAGCTCAGCTCCAATTCAGATCCAAACTTGTCCTGACCTGCAGGACAGTCGAACAGGTTTCCTGAGGCAAGGAGTGAGAGACAGGACGAGCAGTGTGGAGATGACGCAGTGTTACAACACGGAGACGACAGTGTTACAACTCTTCAGGATCGTCCGTTTATTGTGGGCCAGGGATCATGGTTATATACATGTTGGTGGGTGGTGATTGGTTAAATGAAGGATTATAGAAGGTGGGTTATGATTGGTTGCTTTTGTGGACCAATCATGAGGTGCCAGATATGCAAATCTGAGGGATTCTAAGCTCACCAATCGGAGAGTGCCATGGGAAGTGGCCAATCAGAGCATGGTTTTGAAGGTGAGGTTTTGAAGGGGAGCCAATCATGGCCTTTGTAATTGTATAATTGTTTGCTCTCTGGGAAACCAAAACCTAGTTAAGAGACTCATGAAAATAGCCTCTGCAGACTCACTGGCATGCAGTCTCTCACACAAACTCCCTCTACCCAACAAACGAGTGTCCTGGTCAGGGGTACATGTCACAGAATCGGTGATGTAAGAGGTCAGAAATCACAAGATTCTGATTCACTTAATAGAGCCAGACAATGTCATAACCAGGGACATGATGATATCCATTTTTGGTAAAATATAGCTTAAACCATACCCCTGAGGAGGAATCACTACACAGAGCTCACACCTGAAGTGACAGGTGTGGTCAGTTTGATCCTGAACTGAGATAGATACACCAGAGATTGTCCATCAGTGAAACAGGAGAGACAGTATTTCTCTCTCCATTACTACCCACTGAAGGATGGCTCCAGCTGTCCACCTTCAGAGCCCCTCACTATGCAAAAGTCTCTATCTTGGACAAGCCCAGAAGTGCAATGACTCTCCCTTCCCTGTCTGTGCGAACTCACGGTTCTTATCACTCACATGATTGCACCAGAACTCAGGGGCCCAGCTGCCTCCTCCACCTTTGATCCTTTTGGGGGTGGGAGGTAGGGCAGGGCACATTCATAAACACAGAAGAGCACCTCTAGCTGCATCCCTGCTCCTCTTGCTCTTGGGAGACCATGTGGTATTTTAAGAGACCCCCATCACATCTAGCTGTTTTATTTCAGCACAACAGGAAAAGAGAGAGCTGTATTCTAGCCCTTACAGAATGCGGGGGAAGAGATCAAAGCATAGTTGGGGGGAGGCATTTCAGAAAAGTTGACAGTAAACTGTACCCCCCCCAGATTCATCCCATGGGTTGACAATCCCTGTAGGTCTGGGTCAGGGAACAAGGCAGACCTCTCGCTGTCCAGGAGATGAATGACACCCCTACTTCCCCTCTGCTCTCAACCATCTTCGCAGTAACTTTGTGAGCCTCAGCTCATCTACATGGTACTGAAGTTGTGAAAGGATATTCCAAGAATAGTGAGCTGGAAGGTTCTAATTAATCGTGGAATAACTGTTCTATATTAAAACCTGGCATTTTTAGGGGGAAAAATGCTAATTGCAGCAGATGAATGAAACATGTTTATTAAGTCTGAGGCAATGGAAATGTTGACATGATTGTTACAGAATGGCTTCCTTAGAGAGAGGGAGAAACTTAGGATTTATAGACAATAAGTCATTGTTTCCCACACATGGAAATCTTAAAAAGTTAAAGTCAGATAAAAGATCATGACAGAACATTTTTAAAAAGATGCAAATCTAAGCAGCAAAATTTCCTATGGTATTTTAACAAAAGTATGTGATAAACAATGTTAGCTTTCCTGTGAAATACATGAGAGTAATAACAAACTTGAATAACACAATAGAAAGAAAGGGATATGTCAAAGATACTCGACTATCATAAAAGCAAAGTCACCACCAGGACATGTCACAGGATATGTCCATCCAGAGAACCAGAAAAGTGGCTTTTCACATGGAACTGAGAATTCAGGGACGAAGACCATCAATGTGCACGTGATTAAGGAATCAGAGTGTTGAATGGGGTCAGAGCCCCCTGGAATATGACGGCCTTCTCCCGATAGAAATCACTTTTCCCAATTCAGTTTCGTCTCAGAGACAACCTCACTACATTTCATCCTGAACTCATGCTGTGAGTATCTCTCTCATTTGAAACAAGTTTCATGTCTTAGACTCAAAGCTTGATGAGAGGTGAAATTGCCCCTTACACCCACCTTGTCTTAACTTCCTAAATCTCTTTTCTTTCATCATCTACTATTTTATTCCCCAAACTCTCTTTTCTTATCATGTTCAATTGAAGAATTATCTTACTTCAGTTTCTGAGATAAATCCCAAGCCATGAGTGGGACACCTTGATGTGTGGTCAGGAATGTGTCCTGAGGCAGGTAGCCCACCTGTCACAGCTCACCCCAGATTCAACACTCAGTTTGCAACCCAGCAGGTTACTGAACTCTGGGCACCTCATTTCTCAAATGCAGAAAAGCAAAATGAGCATAATAACCCCTCTGCACAGCACTGCTGATAAGGGGTGAGTGAATTTACACTCACACATCATTAAAAAAGGGTAAAAAAATCTGTGTTGTGATCATCAACCTAACTCTTTCTCTATCTCTTTGACTCACTGTCTCCCTCTGTGTCTCTCTTTCTGTCCCTCTCTATCTTCTCATGTTCTGGTACATGCATATACATGCGCCTGGCATGGTTTTCAAGCCACTAGGGTTGGAATTCAAGCTGTAGTCATCCACTGCATCAGAAATGGACTATAGATTCTAATTTTCTCCCATAGGGCAGAGCTTGCACATAAAGATCCACACGCCAAGGGAGGAGTAAACTGAGGGGAAGACAGATGTAAATTGTGGACTCCCTGACTGCCTGGGAGGGGAAGATTAGACTTCTGTAGTGTCTTCTATTGCACTAATTAGATTATTTAATTCATTGAGAAGAATACTATGCTCCTGATCCCACTGCCACCATCTGTGGGATCTCTGAGGGGCCCACAACCAGAATAGAGGACAGACAAAGTTGAGGTTGGAATCAGTTCCTGCTCCTGCACTCTGAGTGACTCTGAGCTGGTGCAGGGTCACAGAGGGAGCAGACTCAGGCTGGCCCTCTTCCCATCTGGAGGCATACGATAATGAGAAAGATCATATACACAGGTGAGATCACAGCTGCAGGCAGAGTTCAGC
>NW_006159780.1:286350-318321 GCF_000334495.1 Tupaia belangeri chinensis | reverse complement strand
AGAGGCTCTTGCTAGCCCTTAAAAACAAAGGTAAACTGGAGTATCTCATTAGAACCCAGAGAGGGGAGACACAAGGCTTGACCATGGCTAAACACGCAAAGGTACAGAAGTGAGAGGCCAGGACACGATGTTACTCGTCAACTCCCAGCTATCTTAGTGTAGAGAAGACCCCAGAGGCTCAAGCACCTCTACCTAGCCCGAGCTTGTCAAAGTCAGCCACTTGTGACCAAAGAACTATCCAGAAGACCCATTTCTGCATGAGGGACCAGTCAATGCTTCTACATGTTCTTTCCCCCTGCTAGTGCCACACTTCAGACCCCACTTGGAAGTCCAAAACCAGCAAGAAGACAAAAACCTGCTGCACAGGGAAGGCTGGAGTCTCGCATTGTGCATCTGAGCTCCCTGGTGGCTGCACGCATAAACAGGCCTCTGTTCCCCTGCAGATCTTGGGCCTAGCTGGTCACTGGCTCTGCAGATGAGGGAACGGGAAGTCCTGACAGGTGTATAAGTCTTCATTACCTATAGGCAGGAGGGCTTCCTTTGTAAACCTTCTTACATAAGAGGCCATATTGGCTCAGGAGCACCCAGACATTCACTTGGAGGGCTGACAACAAAGACCCTGCTGGGGATAATGCCACAGGGCCGTGCTCATTAGAGGAGGATTTGGTGCTGCTGGATCCCCTGTCCTGCTCCCCATGGCATCATTCCAGTGAGCAGGCTGCTGTGCCTAGACTAAGTACCAGTGGGCCTTTGTTCTGCTGGGGAATTCAGCACTGAAGGAGATGCACAGTCTCTAGGAACTGTCAATCTATGCAATGAAAAAGATATAGGCTTGGACCAACTTGTGGTGTGGTGGGTAGGCAGCCAGATCCTACATGATCAATTGTGTGGTTTAAGTCCCAGACCTTGCAGCATTAGAAACATGCCAGGCATGTGTGCATATGTGCCCAAAATCTTGAAAGTAGGGAGAGGTGGAGAAAGGATTGCAGTGTGACCATGCCCCATGGAGATGTTCTGATGTTCTCTTCTTCCTTTCTTTCTGCCTTTCTGTCTCTGGCCAACACACATGCCCTTTAGCAAAAAAAAAAAAAAAAAAAAAAAAAAAGTAAAATAAAACAAAAGTAAAGACATAGACTCAGAGACACTTCCAGAGAGGAAGGAATTTTTCTGAGACCTGGCTGTGCCCAACTTCAGGTCACCCTGTATTAGGGACTCATCTCTTAGACCCAGAGTGGGTCATGTGAAGGGAACTGGTGCTGTACAGGGTGGCTGGAACGGGGACACAGGCTCAGAACTCAGGGACACAACACAGAGAATGCAAGGTACAGCCTGGGCTCTGGACATGAGGAGGCAGAAACTATGTTCTAATGGGTTTGAGGATGCAGAGAAAAGAGAGTTCCAGGAGGAGCATGCTCTAAACCAGGGACTGCAAGGGAGGGCACACAGCAGCCCATCATCTGGAGGAACCACTGCCTCTGTCTGGGGCCCAGTGCTCGGAGGGGCTTTTTCCAGAGGGGTTCTTTAGCTCTGGGTCCAACTTTGCACCCACAGGTATGTTGGTACTGCCTGGCATTGGTGATGACACATGGGCAAAGGTGACCCCCATTGTCCTATCTTGTCATCATGTTCTGTGTATGTGATGGAAGGAAAATGAGCAGGGGAGTAATGATCAGATAGATTTGCTTTCTTTTTAAATTTTATTTCATTTATTATCATAATCTTATTTATATTACATCAAATCACATGTAACTTTACAGTATATTACATTTCTTTTTCCAGAAGGAATACCATGTGTATCAGTCAATACAAAGACATTAAAATCCCCATAATCATCAAATAGCTTTTCATTATTTTTTTCAAGATTATTATCATTATTCCAATTATTTTTTAAACATTCAATCATTATTGATCATTTTGCTTGTAAAAAGACTTTGCCCAACATGAAATACTTCCCAGACCAGTCCAGTTGAGGGTACTATACACGTCATCATCAACAGGTAATATACCATTTCTGTGTGGATTTGCTTTCTGAAGGCATCTAGACACCATCAGATTCCCTCCTGGTACAAGCTCTGCTATAAAGCTGAGTAGGCTCATCTCAGAACTAGACCTTACAGGCCAGAGTCATGTGGCCTGCTCAGCCCTGCTTTATTCTAACCTGTACTGCCTATTTCCAATGAGTAGATTGCTTCCTCCATAGTTGCTCGGCTCCCTCTGGAGTTGAGTTCGTATTTGTTTAATTTGTTGTCTTTAAGCAAAAGGAATCTCACCCCTCCTGACTGGATTTGACAACCAGACACCCAAGGCTGCATTGACTAGGTCTTTTATTTTCTGATGCTTCAACATCTGGGGCCAAGCTGACACTGAGGGGACTTACCCTCTCATGCTTAGTCAATTCCTCCTTTTATATTTTTATTTTTATTTATTTATGTAATTTTTTTGGAGAGGTTTTCGCTATATGGTGCATGCGCTCACCAGACAGACAGAGAGAGACATAGAGACAGAAAGCGAGAAATCACCCCTCAGGGGGGATGGTCACGCCGCAATCCCTTCTCCTCCATTCTCCTCTCGGGATCTTGGGCACGCATGCACACGGGCCCAGCATGAGTTTTAAGCCACCGGGTCCGGGACTTGAACCGTGGTCGACTACGTGGGAGTCCAGTGACATAGCCATTACGCTAACTGCTGGTCCCCATGGTTAGTCAACTCCTAAAGGTAATACAAGGCTCCTACATAAAGCACTTGAAAAGTGTGTATTATGAAGAGTCATGCATGGATTTCAAATACTTTTTTGCAACAAAATAAACTCATATAGGGAACCAGCAGTTAGCGTAATAGCTATGTCGCTGGACTCTCACGTAGTCGACTGCGGTTCGCGTCCCGGACCCGGTGGCTTAAAACTCACGCTGGGCATGTGTGCGTAAGTGCCCAAGATCCCGAGAGGAGAATGGAGGAGAAGGGATTGCGGCATGACCATCCCCCCTGGGGGGTGATTTCTCACTTTCTGTCTCTATGTCTCTCTCTGTCTGTCTGGCGAGCGCACGCGCCCTATAGTGAAAATCTCTCCAAAAAAATAAATAAATAAATACATAAAAAATAAAAAAATAAACTCATACATTAATTCCATGTTTTTTAACAAACTTTTAAAATTCCTTTCATTGCTGTCTCACTCTAAATGCAGAGCCAACCCTTTCCTCTGTGGGACTCCGACACACAGGTCACTGTCTCCTGCCCTGTACCCAGGCAGGTATAGATGCCCAGGGACCCATATGCCCAAGTCCTACTGATACCACCAACCACTGGATCCTGATGTTGTGTCCCTGCCTCACCTCCTCCCTCCCAAGAATCCCACAGTGAAAGCTCCTGCCTACATGTCCCTTCCTCATACTAACCTAGTTCTTCTCCACCTTCCCTGCAAGGAGTGGCACAGCCTCCACTTAGGAACTGTGAATAGTAAACTGTCACCGGAGAGCATCTCTTGGACTATTGGCCTCACCATCTCAGAGCAACAAGAACCCCTGCCTGTGTTGTAAAGCAAGCCCAGAGAGAACCTCCAACTCTGTCCAGCCCCAGTGTTGCCTTTGGGCAGCTGCTAGGTGTTGATGGATGTAGAAATCACTGAGGATGGCAGCCCACTCCCACAGGCCTGTGTTCTGATGCTACTTTCCTCACCACCCCCAGCCATGAGCCCCTCCAGGAGGAGGAATTGGGTTTGTCTCAGAGTTGCCCTTTGATATGGAGTGTAGCCAGAGCTCTGCTTAGTGCATGCCTGCTAGATCTCAAACTCTGGTCCTGGCAATGAAACTCAGCTCCACAAAGAAAGCGTGCTCTCCAACAGGGACGTTTCATTTTGCTGTCAGAAGTTCAACAGTGCCTGTGAATCACTTGTGCTGAGTAAGGGAGGTGTAAAATCATGGGGTGCTCACCCACTCACCCCCGGTGGGTACTGCCTCCACTCTCGCAATCTCTACTGCCTACTCTGCCTATGCCTATAAAGACTGATTCCGCAACAAACAGAAACACAGCCCCCTCACTCCACAAATCTATGTCAACCTCCTGGCCAGACACTGGGTGGAATTTCCTCTCCTTAGACCAAAGAACCAAGGATGGAAATACAAATCTACACTGCCTAGGAGCTAACAAAACCCTCTCAACTCCATCCAACATGCGCTGAAACTGAGACAGCTCCCCGATCCGTTTATTTTTATTTCCATAGCATTTCCTGGCAATGACTGGGAATTTATAGCAAAATTCTGGGAAACCAGGAGGTGACTTCCATGGCTCCTGGCATGCCTGTGCTGGGCTCTCAGAGGCTCTAGCTCTCCTGTCATCCAGGGAACATGGGAGTCCTACAGGGTCCTCAGCCCCTTCCCTTTGCCTCAGCTCACCTTTCACAAGTGACCTTCAGCCATGTTCTCTGAAAATAACATGCTAAGTGATTTCATATAAGAAATGAAATGCATCAAGCACAGCCATCAGCATGAAGGAGTCCAGGAAATGCCACTCCAAAATGTGCTGCTTTGTATACTTACCACTCTGAGCTGGCACTGGATCAGAGCACGGCAATGAAAACTCCCCCTGAGCCTCCCTCACATGCCTGAAAATGGATCTTTTCTACAGCTTGGTTGTCATCACTGGCCTCCCTGAGTTTCATCGACAGGGGAAGATTGTCCATCACCACAGGAGAAGGAGCTAGGAGCCAACCCTACCTCTGACACACTTTGTCACAGACCATCATCTGTTGATCTGGTTTTCGAAGGGCCCATCAAATTTTCCCCAAATCATTTACTGTCCTCTAATTTGCCTGCATTCTAGAAAGAGAGTACATGCAGCCTTAAGTGTCAGTTCCATGGAGCAGCAGTAATGAGCTGGATCCCACAAGGTGACCACAATTCAAATCCCCAGTCCAGTTAGTCTGAAATATTGTGGACACAGGCACGAGTGCCCATGACCCAATGGGCTAGAGGATTAGAGGAATGGGATCCCAGTGTGACCCTCCTTACAGGGGGTGCCCATCTGTCTCTCTCTCTCTCTATCCACATTCACATGTTCTATCATAAATAAATAAAAAAATTAAATAGATCATGATTTAAAAACATAAAGAACTTAAATATCACTAGGTTGTCAAGTATCACTCTTCTTTCTCAGATGTCTGCATGCATGTAACAACTCTGTAAAGCTGTGCGTCTCTTCTCCTGTTGTCAGTTTATTTCATAGACTCAGTTACTGAGCCCTCAGAGAATAGAGGGAATGTTTTCCTTCCCTTTGGGGTGGAAAGGGGAATATGCCCCATGCCCAGACATGCCAATATAGCAGCTAAAGATCCACAACTCAGCTATGGGAGAACCTGGACCTGTCAGAGAGAGGGGGAAGGTGAGACAGGTCCTGAAGGAAAACTATCTCATCAAACAGAAAAGGGATGTGAGGGGTAGTGGGTAGGAAAAAGGGAGGCTGGTCTAATGGCCTGGATGTGTGAGTGAGCAAGGCCAATGAACTGCTTGCTGCTTAGAAAAGAGATTCCTGGGATGAGATGACAGATGGGTTGCAGGCCCCCTAGCATGTAACTGAAAGATTACACAGAGAGTTCTGGTGCCCTGGGTCTGATGTGGCCCCGTTTGGGGCTGCTCTGTGCCTGCCCCACATTCATGTGTCCTACTCCCCCATCCCAGGACCTCCAGAATGTATCTGGGGGCAAGGTTTTAACAGAGGTGACCATGTGAAAAGATAAAGCCATTAGGGTGGGCTTTGATTTAGTGTAACTGATGTCCTCCTAAGAAGAGGAAGTGGGGATATGGACATAGAGAGCAGATATCTATAAGCCAAGAAGGGAGGCTTCAAGGGAAACCAGCCTGATGACCTTGACCTCAGGCTGCAAAACTGTGAGAGATCAGCATCTGTACTTTGTTACTCAGCCTGTGCCGACCGATACAGGCCTATCCAGCCACCTCTTCACCATGGGAGTTTAGTCAGAGACCCTTCCCTGTCTGTCTCACGATGGAGTTACATAGAGGCATCATCCACTATAGTCGAAATTTCTGTTTGTGCAGGACTCAGTGAATTTTATGCAACTGAACTGAGGTGTATGGCGCTACATTAGAGTGGAATATTCGAGGGTGTTGAACAAGCAAGGGCTAAGAAAGGTGCAGAGAGGAGACACCGTTACCACAGAGGCCTGTGCACAGATGGTTAGTCAGCTGACCCTGACATGGAACAAAAGAGGCTGTGCTTTATTGAACCATCTTTGTAGGACCAGCCACAGTGATGCAGTGGTAAAGCACATTCAGCAATGCTAAGGCTCTGTGGAAAGTCCCGGGTTCATATCCCTAGATCTCTGTGCTGGTGATCTAGGCTAGCTGAGGCTAAGGTGGACTACAGGATGAATGCCCTAATGAGGATGCCTCAACAAGGTTGCCCTGTTTCATAGAAAAAATACATAAATAACCTTATTCATTCATTTCAACCCTGTCATTATTCACGAAATCAGCACTCCACAGATCAAATGACTCACAGTGCTTTTCCTACTGTCATGGGCATCTCACCAAGGACATGGGTGTCTAACGGAAAGAGCTGGGTCAGGTGAGACCTAGATCAGCTGCTCTGACCTCAGCTGTGCTGACCCTGTTTCCCCAGTTGTTAAATGAGGTAGTGAGGGTTAGTATGGTGGCACAGTGGTAGCACACTGCCTGAGCAAAGCTTGCTTCCTGCGGACCTGAACATTCTGGCCATGTGTCCATGGTCCTGATTAGGAAGGTAGGGGGACCCTAGTGTGAGACCTTGTTGAGGGTGTTTTTCTCTCTTTCTATCTGTCTCTTTCTCTCTCATCAAAGGAAGAAAGAAAAAAAAAAAAAACAAGTAAGTGGGGCAAGAGTATCTCTGTTTCTGGATCAAACTCTAAATTTCACAGTAATCTAATGCAAATAGTGACGTCTACGGCAGCTTTCAATTTCATCCCCTGGGAAAGCAGCTGAGAAACCTGAGCTTCATATCAATCATCATCTCTGCTGTTGTCTGACAGGGTCACCACCTTTGACGGGGTCTCACCTCCCCCAGCTTACAGCAGTCTGTCACCATGTTGCCTCTTGCTTCCCCAACAACATGTGGATGGGTCCTGTGACTGTCCCCATGCTCCCCATGAAAGAGCAAGGCCCAAGGCCCACAGAAGATTCCCCAGAGTTGTGTAGTTGATAAGGACTTGGACTCCCACTGTTTGGCCCCACATGGTTGTCTGCACTTTGCCAAGAGCCCAGGCTCACCTTTCTTAATGAGTATTCAAAGGGAAGAATGTTGTGAGCTAGGGTTTGCATAGTCCCGTGGGAGAGCATATGAAGTTGTGCCGGGTTTGGTGCTCATCAAGAGGGTGTGTGTGTGTGCAGGATCTTTTGTGTACAGGACCCAGGTTCAGTTCCCAAGGGGGTTTGTTGAGCAAATAAGAAAAGCAGGTAGAAGGAAGAAGCATTCAGGGTTGGGGGACCCCACACAGGGTACCAGGAACACGGTGGCTTGAGGAAGGCCTGGATTCAGAAATGTCTTAGTAAGGAAACAGTATTTCACTCTGCCAGCCCAAGTCTCCATTTCTGGTGGAGACCACAAGCGCTGCAGGGATAAATGACCCCTGGAGCAGGGTTGGGCCATTTGTGATCAGGGTGCTGTGAGGGGGTAAATGTGATATCTTGGCTGCCCGGGGACCATGGGGGTCCCTCCATCAGGGTTATGCAGACTCTTTAAATGCCCCAGGAAGATGGAAGGCCAGAGGCCTAGAGAAGTCACTGGATGAACAAGGAGACTAACCCCTGGCACCAGGGTTGTACTCCCATCTCTCATGTCCCTGCTGGAGACTTGGACAACTCTGTCTTCTCTGCTGGCCTCTGGCCACTTCCATCATGTGCCGGCCCTGAGCAGGGCATCCTGTTTTTGCCCCCGACCCCCATTGACAGCTTGCCTCTCATGTGTCACTTCCCCTGAGAAGCCTTCCTGCACTCAGCCATCCAGTCTCTCACTCAGTCATTATTAAATCAGTATCTTCTGTATGCCAGGTACCAACAGGAGTATAGGCAAAGCTGACAGCTTTTGTGAGACCCAAGACCTCCATCTGGGGACTGGATACTGTCTTAAAGGAAAAGACACAAACTTACAAGCACAAAATTAAGCCCCAAATGCTGGAAAGGAGTTGTCTGTACAAAGCCAGCAATCATGGACACCATCGGCTCCCTGATAGCCCACCTGGATGGTCAGGGAACACAGCAGACCTGTCCTGGGGCACCTATAGTCCAGTGGGGAGAAGGGGTGTAAATGAAGACAGTGAACAGGGAAGCCTCAGAGAATCATGCTATAGAGGGAAACAAGCATGGAGAGACCAGGAGGTCTAAGTGCTGGGGGATAGCGATTCCTGCTGTAATAAGAAACACACAGATAGGGAGAGAACACCCAGGTGCAATGGAACAGAAAACCCCAGAGCATCTGGGGTTACCAGAACTATCACCTGGGGTGTAGGAGGCAGGAGTGGAGAGAGGGAACAGAGGCCACCTTGGTGCCCAGGTGGGACAAGTGTTCAAGGCTCCAGCTCCAGGCCTGTCTGAGGCCTTCAGAGAGAGATGCAGTGGCAGAGACAGCAGCATAGCAGACTTAGGGGCTCCATCCCCACCACTTCCCATCACTGGATTTTTTTTTAACGTCATTCAGTATTAACAGAAAAACATAGGCACATTGCATTTTAGTGAGTTTATTTGGGCATTTGTTGATTCTTGAATGCAGTGGTCAGCACACCACTAAAGGCATACACTCTAGAGGATGACTAGAGGATGGAACGATAGACATTTCACTTCTCTAGAGAGGCAAAGAAAACATCTGAACAGTTCAAGTAGAAAGTCCCAGGTTAGAGGATGGAGGATGGTTTCTGATAGGCTGAGTTTGAGTCTCATTTTGCTGCTGTGTTGGTTCTGATTTGTCACTTAGGACTTAGGACTGCAGTCACCTCAGCCTAATGGTCTGTCAATAAATTACTCTAACACCACCTTCCACTTTCATAACCTGTACGTATGAAATGGTCTTCAAAGTTCATGGAAAGTGCATGTTACAAAAACACTATGTATGGACCTTAATTTTTTTTAATAGCTGTTAGAGGACATATGTGCTCACCAGTGAAAGATGGAGACACGGAGAGACAGAGAGAGAGAGAGAGAGAGAGAGAGGGAGAAAGCACCCCTCAGTGAGACACAGTGACACCACAATCCCTTCTCCTCCATTTCTCCATCCTATAGGAATTTGGGGCATGCACACTCATGTGCCCAGTGTGTTTGTAAGCCATTAGGACTGAGATTCAAACCACAGTTGTCCATGTGGAATTTGGCTCCCTTAGCCAATAGGCTACAAAGCCAGCCTAGATTTCAAGGGTCCTTTTTTTTTTTTTTACCAGTAGAATAAATTCATAATTTAATTCCATTTTCCACAAACATTTTGAAGTCACCTTATATGACTCACATCCCCCACTTGACAATCATCTGGCTCCTGGAGAAGGCCCCAAATCCTTCACACCCTAGACTCTGGAAAAAAATGCCTAACATGTTAGTTGCTCATGAAAGGTTTCTATAACGGAGAAAATGTAAGAAACAGAGTTCTGAATTATTTCTCTCTCTCTCTTTGAACACACAAATAGAAATCATTTAGAATATATCCTCCAGGCAATTCTATGCCGTGTAAATACCTGGAGATATTTAAAGGCATTATCTTAGTCCCTTGAGAGGAGGAGCAGCAGACACTAATAACCCACTTGCTCAGGCATCTACCAAGAAAACATCATTCGTCAGCCTGTGCTGTATTTAGCAGCCAGTGATTTCATCTGGCATGGTTCTAGATAAATTGCAATTCTCATGACATGGCAAGAATGTCAGGGCTAAGGAAAGAGGGAAACAAGGGCACTACACTGAGCAAACCTGGACAATTAACAGAAAAACATAGGCACATTGCATTTTAGTGAGTTTATTTGGGCATTTGTTGATTCTTGAATGCAGTGGTCAGCACACCACTAAAGGCATACACTCTAGAGGATGACTAGAGGATGGAACGATAGACATTTCACTTCTCTAGAGAGGCAAAGAAAACATCTGAACAGTTCAAGTAGAAAGTCCCAGGTTAGAGGATGGAGGATGGTTTCTGATAGGCTGAGTTTGAGTCTCATTTTGCTGCTGTGTTGGTTCTGATTTGTCACTTAGGACTTAGGACTGCAGTCACCTCAGCCTAATGGTCTGTCAATAAATTACTCTAACACCACCTTCCACTTTCATAACCTGTACGTATGAAATGGTCTTCAAAGTTCATGGAAAGTGCATGTTACAAAAACACTATGTATGGACCTTAATTTTTTTTAATAGCTGTTAGAGGACATATGTGCTCACCAGTGAAAGATGGAGACACGGAGAGACAGAGAGAGAGAGAGAGAGAGAGAGGGAGAAAGCACCCCTCAGTGAGACACAGTGACACCACAATCCCTTCTCCTCCATTTCTCCATCCTATAGGAATTTGGGGCATGCACACTCATGTGCCCAGTGTGTTTGTAAGCCATTAGGACTGAGATTCAAACCACAGTTGTCCATGTGGAATTTGGCTCCCTTAGCCAATAGGCTACAAAGCCAGCCTAGATTTCAAGGGTCCTTTTTTTTTTTTTTACCAGTAGAATAAATTCATAATTTAATTCCATTTTCCACAAACATTTTGAAGTCACCTTATATGACTCACATCCCCCACTTGACAATCATCTGGCTCCTGGAGAAGGCCCCAAATCCTTCACACCCTAGACTCTGGAAAAAAATGCCTAACATGTTAGTTGCTCATGAAAGGTTTCTATAACGGAGAAAATGTAAGAAACAGAGTTCTGAATTATTTCTCTCTCTCTCTTTGAACACACAAATAGAAATCATTTAGAATATATCCTCCAGGCAATTCTATGCCGTGTAAATACCTGGAGATATTTAAAGGCATTATCTTAGTCCCTTGAGAGGAGGAGCAGCAGACACTAATAACCCACTTGCTCAGGCATCTACCAAGAAAACATCATTCTTCTGCCTGTGCTGTATTTAGCAGCCAGTGATTTCATCTGGCATGGTTCTAGATAAATTGCAATTCTCATGACATGGCAAGAATGGCAGGGCTGAGGAAAGAGGGAAACAAGGGCACTACACTGAGCAAACCTGGACAAAAAATAAGTGATTATCTCAACTTGTTAAAAACTGCGGGATTTGGGAACCAGCAGTTAGCGTAATGGCTATGTCACTGGACTCCCAAGTAGTCAACTGTGGTTCGCGTCCCGGACCCAGTGGCTTAAAACTCACGCCGGGCGCGTGTGCGTGCGTGCCCAAGATCCCGAGAGGAGAATGGAGGAGAAGGGATTGCAGCGTGGCCATCCCCCCTGGGGGGTGATTTCTCGCTTTCTGTCTCTCTCTGCTTTCTGGCAAGCACATGCGCCCTATGGCAAAAAAAAAAAAAATAGGAAACCTCCTTGAGTGGGCTAGAGGTAAGGGTAGCAGGTAGAGGCAGAGTTTCCCAGACAACTAGAGGATGGAACAATAGATATTTCACTTCTCCAGTTTCAAGGTTCTACAAAATAGCTCTCCAAATCATCATTCTTTTTTTCTTTTTTCTTTTTCTTTTTCTTTTTTTTTTTTTTCAAATAAAAAGAGGTGGCTGAAAATATCAAGGGTCGAGGGTAGGGTCTTGGCCTAAAAGCACTCAGCCTTCCAGAGCCTAAGGCCTTGCACTGGCCAGAACAGCTAGGCATGGGCCAAGCTGCACTGACAAGAGCAGCCCAAAGGCCAGAAGAAAAACACAACAAAAGGGAAATAAGGTTCATGAAACTTTACTGTAAAGAAAAGTGAGACAGCTGTGTAACGAGAAGTTTCCAGAATCCAGGCCACGTGTGTGCATATGTGTGCATGTACATGTGAGAATGTGTGTGCCTTCGTGTATGTATGTGTTCACAAGTGTGTGTGTGTGTGTGTGTGTGTGTTTAGATTTTAGGAAGAGGAAATTAGAGCCTGCATTTCTGTCATTGGTAAGGGCAGTAAAGGGTCAATCTATTCAAGATAAAGAAGAATGGATCAAACTTGTGAGAGAGCTGCAGATTCTCCCGTGACTATCCTAACCTGAATTCCAGCAGCATGACAAAAAATGTACTTAGAAACATGAATTTCTATCGGAAACAGAAAACAAAGCATGACATATTCTGAGGAGCAGAGAGTAGCAGGAACTTACAAAGAATCGTAGGTAAACAGGTAAAATCCAATTGATAGAAAGACCTGAGTCAAGGAATTTTAGATCCAGATGCACAGGAGAAAGTCACTGTAGCAGTAAAAGCTATCTTTTAGGATAAATAGAGTATTTCGTTAAACAAATACATTAGAATTGATAAAGTATCTAGGGTATAAGGAGTTCTGAAAATGGTACCAGAGTACAGAAGCAAGATGGTGACTGAATGTCCAGCATCCAGGAGAAACAAGGGCAGGCTATCTGCAGGCCGTCCTAGTGCTAGATTCCTCTGGGCTGAGAAATTCACCCCCCACAGGAACTGCACCATCAGGATCCTCAGTTGCAGAAGCAACACATCCTCAAGTCGCCACATGCTTTACTGAAATCAGCATGATGAGCGAGTCCATGGAAATAAGTACTAATAAATTTGAAATTTGAATTAAGATTAATATCTTCAAAGGGATTTGAGAAGACGGGCTGCTTCTAAAGAAAGTATAGTGCTCTTGCAAATTAAAGAGATGCTTTAAAAAACTCAACAGATGGGCCAAAAGACAGCTAAAACAAAAAAAAAACAATTAGCGAACCAAAAGTTCAAGAGAGAGGGTTTTCCAAAAATCAGAACAAAGGAGTAAAGTGGAAATTACAGTAAGAACGGCAAGAACAAACAAACAAAAAAGAACAAAAAGAAGAAATTAGATGCAGAAATTCCAATAGCCACGAATGTCTCAGAGTAGAAGGATATGTGAGACTTATGTTGAATAGGGCCTGCCAAGTGCCAACCAGGTCTAATTCTGTTTCTTTTATGACTTTTATTGTAATTTTGGATTTACATTAATCACTTTACATCTTTGTGGTATACAGTGTGGTTTTCAAAGTATGTATACAATGCGTAATCATTAAATCAAGGGAAAGAACATATCCACCATCTCAAAGATTTATGATTACTTCATGCTGTTCACAGTTGAAATTCTCTCAGCTGGGTTATTTGGAAATATATTTTGAATTGTCACCAACACTCTTTGCTGTGCTGCAGTATTCTATAACCCATTTCACTTCTTTGTATGCATTGTTGTATCTGTTAACCAAAGCTGCTGCCCCAATGCCCGGCCCCCTCTGGCTTCTGGTATCTACCATTACATTCTGTACCACCATTCAATTTAGTCTTAGCTTCTGCTCGAGAGTGAGGACACAAAGCATTTTTTTTTTTTTTTGGAGAGGTTTTCGCTATAGGGCGCGTGCGCTCGCCAGACAGACAGAGAGAGACAGAGAGATAGAAAGCAGGAAATCACCCCCCAGGGGGGATGGCCACGCCGCAATCCCTTCTCCTCCATTCTCCTCTCGGGATCTTGGGCATGCACGCACACGCGCCCGGCGTGAGTTTAAGCCACCGGGTCCAGGACTCGGACCGTGGTCGACTACGTGGGAGTCCAGCGACATAGCCATTACGCTAACTGCTGGTCCCAACACAAAGCATTTTTTAAGTGGGAAGTACAGGATTTGTCTTTCACAACCTGATTTACCTCACTTACCACTATTACTCCACTTTCTCCACTTCTATTCAATATAGTATTGGGAGTCCTACCAGATACAATTAGACAAGGGAAAGAAATTGAAGTTATTCCATTGGAGAGGAAGAAGTTAAATTGTCCTTGTTTAGAGATGACATGATGATATACATTAAAAAAAAAAACTGAGATCCTCCAAAAAACGCCTAGAACCAATAAATTAATTCCGTAAAATTGCACAATGTGAAATCAACATACAAAATCAGTAGACTTTTTGTACACCAATGATGAACTGACTGAGAAAGAAAACACTTCCTTTTACAATCATCACAAAAATTAATAAATTACCTAGGAGATGAAAATAATCTCTTCGAGAAAAATTATAAAACGCTGATAAAAGAAACTGAAGAAGGCAAAAAAAAATCAAAGACATCCTATGTTTGTGTTTTAGAAGAGTCAATATTGTTAAAATGTCAATACTACCCAACGCTATTCACAAATTCAGTGTAATCCCTATCAAAATATCAATGACATTATCTACAGAAATAGAAGAAGCAATCATAAAATTTGCCTGGAATCGTGAAAGACTCTGAAAAGCCAAAACAACTCAGTATAAAAAGAATAAACTCGGAGGTATTACATTATCTGGCTTCAAAATACATTGTAAAGCCACACAACCAAAACAGGTGATACTGGAAGAAAAAAGACTCATAAAACAATGGAACAAAATATAAGACCAAGAAGTAAGCTCACAAATATAAGACCAACTGATCTTTGGCAAAGGACACAAGATAATTCAGTGGGGAAAAGACAGTCTTTTCAATAAGTGGTGCTGGGTAAACAGGATATCCATATGCAGAACAATGAAACCAGACTTCTATCTCTCAGGCAAAAGCATGAGAAATGATACCAAAAACTGATAAGTGAAATTACATCAAATTAATGAATAAAGCAACAAGCTACATAATGGGAGAATATTTATACATCTGATAAAGAGACGAATAACCAAATTATAATGTAATTATAATAACCAAAGAACTCCTACGGATCATCAGGAAAAAAAGCATAAGAATGCAATTAGGACTAATTCTGAAGATGGATGCTATGGTAGATATGAAAATGTGCCTCTCAGATAACTGTCTAGAAGAACCCACTGACCAGTTCCAGGCAGCAGTGTAAGCTGTCAGCTCCAGCAGGGGAGCCTCAGGAGCAGGGAATCCTTCCCTCCCTGGGGCTCTGGGCTTCTGGGGTGGCCTGTACCCAGTGAACAAATGAGCAAGGTGCAAAGATTCTCACTTCCCTTCAGTGTTCCAGTACCCCCTCCCCCCACCACAGACCTGCCTGGCCAGGTCTGTTGGCATCCAGGAAATTTTGATCCTTCCAACTTCCCAATCTTCCCTCCTTGACTGTCATATGTAATGATTTCCAATAAGCATCCAGCATCCATACTTCATTCCGCCTGTAATGGATACATAGACACAGGGAGGTTTTCTGTATTCTAGGAAAAGAAAAAAAAAATAAAAAGAAAAGAAGGAAGAAAAGAAAAGAAAATAAAAGAAAAGAAAAGAAAAGAAAAGAAGAAAAGAAAAGAAAAGAAAAGAAAAGAAAAGAAAAGAAAAGAAAAGAAAAGAAAAGAAAAAAGAAAAGAGCAACTTACAAAAGAATGAGATTAAATTGGTTCAAAAACTCACAGCACATGGGGCCAGCAGGTGGCATAGTGGTTAAGGTATTGGACTCTTAGATGGTCAACCATTGTTCTAGTTCCAGACCCAGAGGCTTGAAACTCACACTTGGTACATGTGTGTCCGTGCCTAAAGTCCCAAGAAGAGAATGGAGAAGTTGGGACTGCACCATGTTCATCCCCCCAGAAGGTGATTTCTCATTTTCTATCTCTCCAGTTAGCACATGCACCCTATAGTAAAAATCTCTTTTTAAAAAAATAAATAAACAAACTCACAGTAGTATCATAAGCTACAAGAGAGTGGAGCAATGTCTTCAAGGTAAGTGATTGTGAACCTCATATTATTCATGCAGTTCAGCCATTTACTTGTGTTGGCAAAGAAAAGGGTGAGAAGAAATTAGAGGAGGAGAAAGAAGAAAGAAAAGTTTTATATGTGCAGAGATTCAAAAACTTATTTACAGAGATCATTTCTAAAAAGAATTATTCAAGACTACAATTCAGCAAAATAGAAAGTAAATCTGAAAAAAAAGGGTGTCTTTGGCTGCAAGAATAACAGATTCATGAAGCAGACCATTATCTCTCTATAATTACTATTGCACAATGATAACAAAAGCAAAGCAAAGGTATTTGAAACTAAATCATCTTGTTATTTTAATTTGTAAATTTGAAGTTTGCAAAACATAATTCAGTGAAGGGAGAGTGGGAAGAAGAGAGAAGGGGAAGGGAAGATGGGAGACAAAGATAGAAAAAAAAACTATAAATAGAAAAAAAAGCAAGAGAGGAAAATAAAATAAATGAAAACATTTCCACAGAAAATATGCAATAAAAGGGAAGCATATAGGAAAGGGAGTAAGATAGAACACATGTCTGAGGAAGCATTTTAGTCCTGAGTTCACCACGAGATATGGCGGAGGGTCCTGAGAGAAAGAGGAACTCACCTTCCCCACTGACTTTCAAGTTGTGATAAGGTTATTTGGAGTTCAGACAGGGCTTGCAGATCGGACAGATAGACATGTGGAGAGCAATATGCTAGGGAGGAGAATGAGAGGAGATGGAGTGATGTTCTTTCAAGATTTGATCTGTAACCAGGGTCAGCCCAGAGACCAGGAGGAGGAACATTCTCTTGCCTCTACTGTTTCATGCACCTTGCCTCCTTCCTTTAATACAGAATTAAGCTGAATTTGGCCTGATTCTTCTCATCCTGAGTAGTAGTCATAATGATATCCACTCCTCTTTGGCCAGTCATTGTCTTTCCCATTCTAACAATTATTTAGGACCAAAACTTGTTATGAGGGGATGAAATCCTTCAGAAAGAGGCCCAACTTTTGTCCATGCATAATGTCACCTCATTTTACAAATGTTTCTTTCTTTGCTTGAGAATGTCCACAATATTTTCCCAACTTACTGATGGTGTCAAGGTCAGTGAAACATAATGTTCAATGACCTGATATTTTACTGCCTTATGTTACACTTACTGACTTTGTGGTAAAACAGAGAGCATCAACTCTATGAAAGAACAGATCAGAAATATCCTCTTCACTTTTGATTTATAGATTTCAGACACAGAGAATTCTGGGATAATATAGTGGCCACTATAATTATAAATTACTTTTAAAATCTTCATGAAAGTTTTTCTCTCTTAGCCAGGCTTGGAGAATAAGAATTTCTCCGACTCTTAGGATATTAGGTAATATGTATTTAGAATGTTAAGGTCCCTGTGTTATTGTTGTTCTTTAAGTTCCCCTAAGTACCAATAACTTAAAGAAGAAGACCGAGAGGTAAGGAATGGACATTCCCAACATGTGTCGCTCAGGGTTCTCCCAGGAGTCAGTGATGCCCACTCACATTGCTGAGGGCAGATCTGCTTTGCTCTGTCTGCAGACTCAAATGTTCAAGCCATCCAGAAACGCCCTCACAAACACACCCAGAATATTTGACCAAACTTCTGGGGACTGTGATGCCCAGTCTTATTAATGTTGTATAACAAAATGCTGAGCCTGGGTCATTTATAAAGAACATAAATTTATTCTTTCATAGTTCTTCAGTATGGAAAGTTCAAGATTAAGGTGCTGGCAGGTTAGGACCTGGTTTCTCTGTATTCAGGATGGTACCTTAAATGCTACCTGTTATGTCCTCACCTAGCAGAAGGGCAGGAGAAAAAGAACTCATCTCTGCAAGCCCGTTGACTGGCAAAGTCCTCATAATCAAAACATCTCCCATTAGGCCCCACCTCCTAACACTGTTGCATTAGGGATTAAATTTCCAGTTCATGAATTGAGGAGTGGGGAAACATTCCAATGGAATGCACTTACTGATGGAATAATTAAACATTTCAAGACACAGAACCTAGATGTTGCACAAACATACAGAGTACCCACAGGTGTTCACAAGTGAAACACTTCCTAAACTGCTGACCTCAATCTCACTCCGAGGGGAGCAGGTACGTGATAACACAGTCACCCTTTTAATTGGTCAAGAGAGAAACAAAGATTATTTTGAAAAGTCTCCTGTCTTCAATAATCACAATGTCTTGGAGAGGGAGAACAGGTCTACGTAATTCTGAAGAAAGTCAGATTGAGATGCCTAAAGAGAAATGGTTTTAGTGCCTCTCCAACATGAGCACTAAAACAGACGAGCCTGGAGAGTTTTCCCATTCTCATGAGGGCTTGGAGGAGTGACTGAAGTTGCCCTCTAAGACTCAGAATGTACTAAATGCCTCATATCTCATTTTAAAATTGCACCTGGGCAACAGTAATTTTTTAAAAGCAAGGGCTCAGACTGAGAGTAAGACTGACCCTGGTGTTACCATATAATAACATGAAACCTTGAGAAGTGAGTTAACATTCTCTAATTTTAATTTTTTTTGACAAGAGCTCATTGTATCATGATGTCCCTGCCCTGGCCTCCCAGCTGGGACAACGAGTTCACACTACAACACCAAACTCCTTTTTAGAGGGTCTTGCTATGTCATACAGCCCAGTATTGAGCTCACAATGGTCTTGTCTCAGCATCTGGAGTTACAGGAGCATGTGATTGCACTCAGCCTTCAGGTTAGACTGGGAATCAAATTCAGGCCTCCCATTTGATCCCAACATGCAGAGCAGTATCGTAGCAGTGTGCATTGCCTGAGCGTGTCCCTGGAGAAATTAGTTGACATTGAATCTCCATCTTATCTGTGAAGTGAGATGACAATAACACCTGCACAACTATAAAGTTATGATGTGTCTAGGACAGTGTGGTACACAGCAAGCACACAATAAGTATCTGTTAAATAACCCAAAGAATACATTATAATAACATAATTTCTTAGTATTAGAATCCTTTCCCCTATCCGTAGCCTATGCTTAACTTCCTTACCCAAAATCCTTGAGGAATCTCCTCCTTCTCAACCTAGGCTCATCTGGGCATGCTCCTAGGAGTGTATTACTGTAGAGAAGTGGGCTCTGCTCACATTTCCACAGCCAAATTCTGGACAAGTTTATGAGCTCAGTAAGTACATCTTTAAAAACAGGAAAGCAAAACAACAGATTCCTTATAGTAGGACTTTTTAGAGATTTTAATATGCTAGTATGCTGTGACATTCTCCAATGGATGACAAATTCTGCAATGTTACACTGATTTATTTGACAATTGGGTCCCAAAATAAAAAAAAAAAAAGAAAGTCTCCTCCCTGATGCCACCATCCACAGCTCACAGTGTGTTGAAGTTGTTCTCAGTGAGGGAGACTAGGCAGGTACTCAGGAGGGGCCTAGATGTTGAAAAGCTAACAAAGAGAGGGGAACTAGCGGAGGACGCAGTACCCACTCCTCAGAACACACTGACCCAGACCAGCACTTTGACCGGACTAAGTTTGTTCTCAGCACCTGCCCAGGACCTCTGGACACAAGGTGGGGTCTCCTGGGTCTTAATGGTGAGTCCATACTCTCCTACAACTGTGGTAGCCTCCCACTTGGCCCTGAAGCTTCCTTCTCTGCTCCTGCCCACTTTCCATCCTATTGACTCAGGTCCCAGCTTAGCCTCAAGCTCTCAGTGAGCCTCCCCAGCTTCCCCAGATGCCATTCCAAAAACTCATTGCTACTTTTATATTTCATATTATCTATTTTATTTTATATTTTATGTTTATATTTATATATTTTAAGACCAATGAGGGTCTTACAGAATATCTTTTCTCTTCTGTGCATTGTCACCTTTTCAAAATGTAGATCATGTCTGTTCATTTGGCATTGCCTCAGAAAAACCTATTATCTCAATAATGACAAATGAAGGATGGAAACCAAGAATTAGTTTGTGAGGTCAGCCAGTAGTGTGGTGGTTAGGGCAGCTGGATCCACATGGCCAAAGTGCAGTTCAAGTCCCAATCCTAGTGGCTTGAGAAACATACTGGCCAGGTGTGTGAGTGTGCCCAAAATCCTGAAGGAAAGAAGAGATAGAGGAGAAAGGATTGTGGCATGACTGTCTTTCTCACGTTCTATCTTTCTCTCTCTTTCATGCACATGGCCTCTGGCAAAATTAAAAAATAAATAAAAGAATGAGTTTATTCATTTTTTTCATTTTATTTATTATTATAATAATATTGTTCATATTACATTGAATCACATATATCTTTACAGTGTAATTCTCATTTTTAAAAAAATATTCACTCACTATATATCATTTGGCTTATAAAAATAATTTACCCAACTTGAAATACTTCTCAGACTAGTCCAGTTGAGAATACTATACATGTTATCATCAACAGGTAATAAACCATTTCTGTGTCCCACTAATGTCATGCCTCTCTATTTGTTCTCTTGCTATACTTCTCTATACTCTTCCCCTCTCCCACCCCATTCCACACTGTCTTCAGCATCCCTAACTACTTTCACTGCTTTTATTCTCTTCAATATTTTAATCTCTACCATAAAGTTCAGTCAGATAGTTGGTATTTATTAAGGGAATACATACAATATCTTTCTTTAATATCCTGGTTTGCTTCACTCAGCAATAGATCTTCCATATTCTACCACTTTCTATCAAATGTCAAGATCTTGTGTTTGTTTGTTTGTTTGTTTGTTTGTTTTTCTTTCTTTCTTTTTTTTTTAGACGTTTTTGCTATAGGGCGTGTGCGCTTGCCAGACAGACAGAGAGAGACAGAGAGACAGAAAGCGAGAAATCAAAACCCAGGGGGGATGGCCGGGCTGCAATCCCTTCTCCTCCATTGTGCTCTCAGGCTCTTGTGCCTTGTTTAAGCCACCGTGTCCGGGATTTGAACCGTGGTCGACTATGTGGGAGTCCAGCGACATAGCCATTACGCTAACTACTGATCCCAACTTGGTTTTTTGTTTGTTTGTTTGTTTGTTTTTTGTTTTTATTTTGTTTTTGTATTTTTGTATGGTTGAGTAGTATTCCATAGAGTATATGTGCCACACTTTTTCAATCCATTATCTGTTTGTGGGCATTTGGGTTGGATCCACATCTCAGCAATCATGAATAATGCTGCAATAAATATTGATGTGTAAGCGCTTTTCCAACTGAGCATTCTCCTGTCCTTCAAGTAAATACCCAGAAGTGGGATTACTGGATCAAATGGTAGTTCTATCTGTAGATCTTAGAGGAACCTCCATATTGCTCTCGACAATGGCTGAACCAGTTTACATTCCCACCAACAGTGTAAGAGAGTTCTCCTTTCACCACATCCCTGCCAACACTTATCACTTTTTATATTTTTAATATTCACCATTATGACAGGTGTTAGGTGGTATTTCACTGTGGTTTTAATCTGCATCTCCGTTATGATGAGGAATATTGAGCATTCCTTCATAAGCTTTTTGGCTGTTTGTATGTCTTCTTTAGAGAGATTTTTGTTCAGCTCATTTTCCCATTTTTTAATTGGGTAAATCATTTTTTTTCAAGTAAGCCACTTGAGTTCCCTGTGTATTATGTATCAGTCCCTTGTCTGAGGTATATTTTACAAAAATATTCTGTCATTTTGAGGGTTGTCAATTCACACTAATTACTGTGTCCTTTGCTGTGCAGAAGCTTCTTAGTCTGAGATAGTCCAACTTATCTATTTTAGGAATTGTTGCCTGTGCTTAGAGAGTCTTATTTAAGAAGTTTTGCCTAACCCAATGTCTCTCAGAGTTTCCCCCAGTATTTCCCACCAGTAGTTTTATAGTTTGAGGTCTTAGGTTCAGAACTTTAATCCATTTTGAGTTGATTTTTGTTAATTGTGAAATATGGGGGTTGAGTTTCATCTTTCTGCAGGTGGATACCCAGTTTTTCCAGTACTATTTACTAAAGAGGTTTTCCTTTTCCCAATGGATTGACTGGTATCCTTTTTCAAAAATCAGTTGGCTGTAAGCTTCGGGGCTTCTTTCCGGGATCTCAATTCTATTCCATTGGACCCCTGTCTGTTTTTGTGCCAATACCATGCTGTTTTGATTATCACAGTTTTATAGTATATCTTGGGGTCAGAGGGTGATATGCCACCCACTCCACTCTTCATGTGCAGGATTGCTTTGGCAATATGAAGTCTTTTATTCCAGACAAACTTTATGATTGTCTTTTCTAGATCTGTGAATAATATCTCTGGTATTTTGATTGGCATTGCATTAAATATGTGGATTAATTTGGGTAGAGTTGCCATTTTGATTATGTTAATTTTTCCTATCCAGGAACATGGAATGTCCTTCCACTTTTTTTTAAATGTTCTTTTCAATATCTTTTTTAAAGATTTTTATAGTTTTCTTTTTAAAGTTCTTTTACTTCCTTAGTTAGGTTTACCATAGATATCTTATACATCTTGTGGCTATGGTAAAAGGGATTTTTTTCTCTACTTCGTTCAGCTTGTTGTTCATATATAGAAATGCTATAGATTTTTGGATGTTTATTTTGTATCCTGCCACTTTATGTATTTATTTATTACTTCAAGGAGTTTCTTCATGGAAACCTTTAGGTCTTCTAAGTATACCATCATGTCATCTGTGAGTAAAGATATTTTCAACTCTTTATCTATTTAAATGCTTTTTATATTGTTCTCTTTTCTGATTGCATTGGCTAAGACTTCCAGCACTATATTAACAAGCAGTGGACAAAATGATAGCCTTGTCTAGTGCCAGTTTTTAGTGGAAAAGCTTTTAGCTTTTTCCCATTCAGTATAATGTTAGCTACAGGTTTTTCATAGGCCGGAAACTAACGACCACATGGCCATCCCTGCTTTTATTTCCATTCTGGTACATTAAAATCAACACTCCTACATCTGTGCTTGGAGTTATACAAAGTGACAGCCTTGGTAGCTCTTCTGAGAAACATGCCTGCTATGGACTGAAGGTTTGTGTCCCTTCCAGATTCGTATATTCAAATCCTCACCCCCTCAAGGTGAGGCAGTAGGAGATGGGGCATTGGAGACATGATGCAGTCATGAGGGTGAGACCCTCATGATGGGGTCAGTGCCTTTAGAAGAGATGCCCAGGGGAGCTCACTGACCCTCATTCTGGCATGTGAGGAAACAGCAAGAAAGTGTGTCTGTGCACACCACACTGAATCTGCCAACACCTTGATCTCAGACTTCTAGACTCCAGAACTATGTGATAGAAGCTTCTGTGGTCTAAGATACGAGGCTATTGTATTTTGTTATAGCAGTCTAAGCTGCCTAAGACAATATTAATGTTCATTACCTCAAACCAATCCTAGAGACTGATTGTTGAAATAACTGCTTTACATCAGTCAATTCATTCCTCATCATGCAAATAAGATTGTTTATAACTAGGACGCCCATCTAAATTCTTGAATCAAAGACCATATATAAACAGGAAAGAACAAAGGAATTAGAATAATTTTCTCTGGTTATTCTGTCCTCCTTAATGATGGCTCTCCTGGCTAGGATCCCTCATGACTACCCATTCCCCTTCCTTTCTGCCATCTGATCCTGCACAATGTCAAACCCAACCCTCAGACTAGGTGAATTCCTCTGAAGTGTATTTTTTAAAACCTGGTGCTGCTCCCTCACAGTGTCATCACAATCACAATTTAAAAGCTGATTGTGAGTCAGCTGTTAACTGGGTGTTGGCTTGCTGGCACGTGAACCCAGTAAGGTCCTGCACAAGGCTTTCTGGCTTATAGCTTTATGTCCAATGTCAAACACAGTATCTGTCAATTAATTTGCTGAGTAAGTGGAAACCAGATTCAAATTAAGACATACCCTGAGGTTTTTACCTGAACACCACAATGAAGTTCAAATTAGATGAGACATGGCAGCAAAACCCTAGACACCTGGTGGTGTAACTCATTCAAAGGAGTGAGTTCTTTCACTTTTATGCTTTGACCTAAAAATAAGCATAACTTATCTTTTCCCCTTCTTATAAGTCTAGAACCATTTCTTTTCAGATTAAACAAGCTAAGATATGCCTGTGATTTTAACAGAAAGCAGTAGAAAAAAAAAATCAGGTCTCAAAAATACCAGCATTTTATTAGGTCGTCTAGAAAGTCATAACTTATTTTTCTGTTTTTCTATGCAAAATATGTGTCATGGCTTTCCCAAAGACTCAATATAATAAACCAGGACTGAAATGAAGTTTATGTAAGTTCCTGATGAGACACAAATTTGAAACCAGAGCTGGGCACAGTCCCAGAGGAGAGGGTCAGGTGTATGTCCAGGGGCAACCTTACCCAACCACATCCATGCCTACAGATGATGGTTCTACATCCTCTGGAGAGCAGGTGGTGTTCTGCAGAAGGTTATTATAAGCAATCATAATTAAATGCCAGGTGTGGGGGGGTACCAATGAATGAATACCAGAAGTCAATACTAAATATAGTTAACAATATTATATCATACATTTGAAGTTTGCTAAGAGGGTCTGTCATAAATGTTCTTACTAAAAAGGAAAAGCAACTATGTGAGATGTTAAAAATGCTAATTAACTGGGTTATAGTGACTATTTCACAATGTACACATACATCAACCTATCAAGTTATACATCTTAGGCATATACATTTGTATTTATCAATTATAACTCAGTAAAAATTGGGAAAATTAAAATATCTTTTTAAGTCTAAAAGGAACTTTAAGCCTTAAATGTATCTATAATTTACATACATTTGTTCTGAGAGCCAGATCCATTTATGATTGTTTTTATATTATTTCCATCAGCAGTATAGGCTACCCAGTGTACATAATTAATGCAGGCCAGAATCCTGAAAAGCAAAGTGAGCTATTCAAAGACTGTTATGTTAATAGAACACTGAGGTAACACTTGATCAAATTTGAGAAATTTCTAAGGCTGTATTTCCTGCTATTGTTTTGACTTACTTAGAAGACAAGACATCATCTTTAAACACTTTCAGCATTATTTTTTATCTAAATTTATTACTTTTTTACATTTTTTCCACGTTTTATTGATTTACAAAATATCTTAAACTGAAACTATGGACAAAGCTAGAATCTAGTTACAAGTGCACTGTAATTTTCTTCTGAAACATCTTTAATTAATTAATTAATTTACATTCATTCCCTGAGCATTGTCACACATAAAAAATGTGATTTCTCATCCAAAATATACTGCATAGTGGCTTAATCATACATGTTATGTCATTAGTTTTCCATTTCTAGTTTCATATATGTGTGTATATATATATATATGTATATATATGTATTTTTACCCCTATTTCTCACCCTCCGCCATTTCCCACCCTCCTCCCACACTACCTTAAGTGTCTACAGTTGTTTTACATTCCTTCCCCCCACACACATTTTATTGATTCACAAAATTTCTTAAGTAATCTAATACTTTCAATAGCAAGTTTAGATGGTATGTACAGATCAGTGAATACTTATCTGACTTTAGGCAAGAAATTCTGAGTAGAATGAATATATTATAAGGTAGCGCCTGGCCAATGCTATAAACCTTACTATGATCATTAAATAGGTATTTGTAAATATATTTTTTAATTTCAAGAAAAGCAGTTTTGTTTTAATAAATCAAAGAACTTTACTTAAAACTTAAAGCTAGGAAATAGGTTAGAATTCTGTTCAAATAGTAGGTACATGAACCTACTGGCAGCTCAAGACAGGACAAAAATCCTTAAAACTGGAAAACAAAGCCTAGAAGAAAATCAGCAATGTTGTAGTCAATAGTCATAAATTGCTATTTCTCCAGTTCAGCCTCGTGCATTTAATCTATCTTCTGTTGTGATCCGATCTTCCCAATTAAATTCTGGGATATAATATTCAACTCCAGATGTGTCTCTACAATTAAGTTGACATTTTCTCAGTTTTTGAACTCTTTTTTCTGTGTGTCTGTATTTAATTTTCCTGGTATAGCACTCCCTTGAGAACTTCTTGAAGATCTGGTCTGGTGTAGGTAAATTCTTTCAGGTTTTGTTTATGTGAGAATATTCTTGCCTTTTTTTCCCGTATGAAGGATAATTTAGCTGGGTACAGTATTCTTGGTTGAAATTGCTTTTCCCTTAACACTTCGAATATATTTTCCCATTCTTCTCTCGCTCGCATCATTTCTGGTTAAGAGGTCCGCTGTTAGCATGATGGGATATCCTTTTAGATAACTTGCCGTTTCTCTCTTGCCAATCTTAGTATCTTGTCTTTATGTTTTTGGTAAATCTGGCTATAATGTGTCTAGGAGAAGATCTTCTTGGATTGATTCTATTTGGGGTCCTTTGTATTTCTTGGGGCTGGATCTTTGAATGCCTCTCTAGGTTTAGAAAATTTTCTTGTAGGATTTCATGGAAATTGCCTTCTGGGATATCAGTTATTTAGATGTTTGGATATTTGATGGTATCTAGTATTTCTCGTGTATTATTCTCATTGGGGGTGGGGCATTTTCTCAGCCTTCATAGTGGATTTTTTCTAGGCCAGTGATTCTATCTTCTACATCTGAGATTTGATTTTCTGTGTGGTCTAGTCTGCTTTTAATACTTTCAAGGGAGAATATGACTTCCTGTATTATAGCCTTCATCTCTAACAGGTCCATTTGATTATTTTTTTATAGTGTGTATTTTCTCTTTTAGATGTTGCAAGAATTTCCTCACCTCCTCGAACTCATCAGCTCCTTTCTACTGCCTCTTCTGCAGTTCATTGTCTCTTCTTTTCCATCTCTGTTAGCTTTGTCATTATAAATATTCTAAAATCCATATCAGACATTTCCGTGAGTTTCATTGTACTGTCTCAAGATGAAGAGGTGTTATTCTTTTCCCTTGGAGGAGAGGTATTGTCTTGCTTCCCATATTTCTTGTGATCCTGTGGTGATTTCTAGTCATCTGATGGATAGTGCATTTCTTCCTAATTCTTGAAGTTCAATCTGAGCATTCAGAGGCAAGAAGGAGGTGATCTACAACCTTTCTTCTGTTCCATTTTCATTCCTTGTCCATAAGATTCAAGATGAAGAGAGGAATATTCTTACCTTAATCCTATTCAGATGATTGGAAACTGTTCGCCTGGGCCTATCTAGCACTTAGTGCATAGAGGCTGATCAGAAAATGGATAAAAATAAAGAAAGAAGAAAAAAGAAAGTAAAAAAGAAAAAAGAAAAAAAAAAAGAGGATAACAACCCATGAGATTATAATTTCAAAAAAGCAAAAAGCCATGTGAATCCAATAATTCACAGCTGAAGGATAGGCCTGGCTTGGGTTATGCCTTTCCAAATGAAGTGAGGAAAGGCACCAATTAACACAATAAAGAAGAGGCTTGAGAGCCTAGAGAATACTTTACTTTAAAAAAAAATTTTTTTTAAATGAAAAGTCACAGGGAGACACAGCAAGACAGAGAGAGACAGACAGAAATGGAGAGAAAGGGACACAGAACTATCCCTACCCAGTAGAAATGAGTCTGGAGAGGGAAGTCTGAGGAGAAAATCTTCATTTTTGGTCAAGGAGACCAATATTTCACAGCTGAAGTTTGGTATCCCTCTCCTAAATATATCTTTAACTTAAAAATAAAATAAAGTGGGTGAAATGGGACATTATATACAGACAAATATTTAACAGAGCAAAGAACAAACATAATTTTTTTTAGAAGTTTTTGCTATAGGGCATATGCACTCACCAGAAAACAGAGAGAGACAGAGAGATAGAAAGCCAGAACTCATCCCCGGGGGGGATGGCCATGCCGCAATTCCTTCTCTTCCATTCTCCTCTCAGGATCTTTGGCACACACACATATGCACCCGGTGTGCGTTTAAGCCACAGGGTCCAGGACTCAAACCGCCGTCTACTATGTGGGAGTCCAGTGACATAGCCATTATGCCAACTGTTGATCCCAATTAACATGATTTTTTAAACTGCAGTACACATTTTTCCTCTGAAAATATTTATTTTGTTACTGAACTCAAATCAGGTTTGCTCACCCAAGCGCTGTAAAACCAAACCATAGGCACATGGTATGATGAAGGAAAGTACAGCTTTATTGCAAAGTGCAAAGCAAGGAGAGCAGGCAGTTCATGCTGAAAAGACCTGGTCTCACTGAAATGTTCCCCACATGCATTTTTAAGGGCAAAATTAGGGGCAGAGGTCCCAGGTGCATGATCCATTCAGTGATTGGTTCAAGGGGACATGATCATCCCATGGGCATTCTTGATTTCGTGAGGCCTGCAATAGTCAAATTTCTCTTCAGGTTTCTGGAGCCATTCAGCCTATGGTCTTTGAGCTCACAGCTAGCAGTTTCCATCCTACAAAACATCTTACATATTGAAATGAAAAGCTTATCTTTCCTTTAAGTGACAGTTTTAGAGGTTACATGGCCCTGATTTATAGTCAGTGTTGTTTCATGATCATAACCAAAGTCTGAAGACTTACTCCTTACTCTGGGCCATTATAATGTAAATGGACCTTATATTTCAAGAACCTTAGGAAATACATTAGGGGGGTCCTTGCTCAGTTTCAATTTCTACACCACAACTGCTATGTGACTCTTGTTTCTTATTTTATGTTGTGGTTTATTTTTTTTAAACTTTTCTTAAGGATTATTTTATTTAACTTTATTTACTTACTTTTTTAATTTGACCAGAGAGAGGGAAAAATGAAAAAGCAAGCCACCAGGCCTGGGACTCAAACCATGGTCGGCCATGTGGGAACTCTGATAGCCACGTATTAGGATACGAATTAGATACAAAAAAGAGAAAGTGACCACAAAATTAAATGGAAGTGAGGGAATGTGGTAGAGAAATAATTGTATTGTTACAGCTTGATGTTTGTCTGCATGAATGCAGTTTAAAGTGTGAGCTATCTGTGATTGACTATAACTTATTCCTTGCTGAAAAAGCAGACTTCCAAGTCAGGTTGTGGTTTGCTTACAGGATCTCAAGCAGGAGTAGGGGGGCTTCTCAGGCCCATAGATTTTAACAGAGATAAAGATGGAGGAAAATCTTAATTATGAATAAACAGTTGAAAGCAGATTCAGTTAATATATTCACTCATTCACTCAATAAATTCAGAGAAATTGCAGAGGTCAGGTGTTGTCCTACTTCTTCTCTGAAATGATGGCTTAATGGAGGTAGAGACAGAGTGGGGCAGGTGGAGCTAACTCTGGAACGAGTATTAAAGAGTTGGGTGGTGGTTCAGAACCAAGGGGGATGGCTGCAAGGGGTTCCGATGCAGCTCCCTGAACCTTGACTGAGTGACCCTTTAATGCTGGTGACTCCAATTATGTATACATTAGTTTTCAGCTCAGTTTATGTACTATCTTATATACAGATCATAGAAGGAAAAAAACACACCCTATCATTTTCTAAGTAAATGAGGACACCCATATTAAAATAAATAAATGCTCCCAACCACATTATTGACACAGGAACTCAGAGGCACAGAGGTGATCAGGTCTAGCACCCACAGTGAACATATGTTCTTGTCTCTCACTCAGGAAGAAGACGTAGAGGGGATATAGCAAAAAAAAGAGTTAAATGAAGGAAAGGGAAGGAAAAACAGAGCCCTCAAGAAGGGTGGAGTCCCAGAAAATGGGTTGCCAAGGAGGAACTGGTGTGAGGGGTTTAAATCTGGGTCAGAGTGCCTTGTTCAGGCTTGTTTTCAGGTGAGGCTCCTGCATGCATTCCTCTTGTGGTGAGGAGGAGTACACGATGGATGGGTCAGTTATCCTCCTAACTTTGGAGTGGGTATGAGGATCAGGAGATTCTTTGTTTAGAGGTTTTGGGCCATAAAACCCATTATCTTATCCTCTTCCCAGAATGTGGTGGGACCTGAAAAAAAGTCTTCGTTTTAGGTCTAAGTCCTGCTACCTAGGTCAATCACTGAGCCAATATTGCAAGAGGTCTCTTCTGAACAAGCAGCAGAGTTACTTTGTCTCCATCTTAAAATTTAACCATTTTGTGATTCTACAAACTCAGACTCCGCTAACTCCTGGAATGGATGTTCTTCCTTATCTATCCTGACAGGCAGCAAAGTATTAAACCGTAGACCTCCAAAGGTGCAAAGCTATCTGTGAACACCTCAACCTGGCAGCCAGTGGAGGTGAAACTGTGACCTATACAGAGCCTGTGCTAGGGAGCCATTCACTGGGAGGAGTCCTGGCCTGTCCCTGGAGCTCTGCTAAACCCCTCCTATAGGCTGAGAGGGAAGAGACCAATAAGAGACGGTAGAGGAGGGC
Organism: Tupaia belangeri chinensis; assembly: GCF_000334495.1. Classification (NCBI taxonomy): domain Eukaryota; kingdom Metazoa; phylum Chordata; class Mammalia; order Scandentia; family Tupaiidae; genus Tupaia; species Tupaia belangeri. Next base: position 288,308 of record NW_006159780.1, on the reverse strand, counting down.
CTAAAGGAATGACACCACAGCTTTGTCACTGACTACAAGCAAGAGGGACTAGATATCCAGAATTGGTGGTGACTGCTTTGTTCAGCGGTGTCTGATGGCCATGATGATGATTTGGGGTAGGTAAAATGTGAGGCATGGCTGGACTGGTGAAGGCCCCTCAGAGAGCAAAGGGTCAAATGTTAAGGAAATAAGTGGATGAGATCAGGTCAGGGCAGGGTGACTTTCTAGGAATGAAAACCAGAGAGAAAGGGTCTGGGATGTGGGAGAAGATGGGGAAAGATGCTTCCTTAAGGGGCTTGACTTAACCCAGACCACAAGGACCATGTAGTAAGTCCTTCCAGTAGTAAGTCCTTCCTCTTCCTTTCCTTTTCTGTCTCTCTCTTCCTTTCCTACTTCCTAGAGAGCAGGACACCATGAGTCAAGGAGAGCCACTGACCACCACAACTCATCTGCTCCTCCCCAGATTTTGCCACATATAAATCAGAGTGTCCAAAAAGTTGTCCAAGAACTCAGAGAGAATCAGAAAGCCCCTACCTTTAGGGGGCCCTTGGTCTAGTTATAAATGCCAAGAAGGGACAGAAATCCCTTAAACACATGTGCAATTATCCCATAAAAGGATTGTCATTGTGCTGGAGGGAGTTGGCTGCTGGAGGCTGGAAAAGTCTGGTCTGTGTCCAAATAGAACTGGTCACAAGGATCTGGGATCAGGGGGAACAACTGAAATGAGAAACTGCTGAATGCAACCAGGAAGCAGGAGTGTAGCAGCCAGTGTTGGAGGGGGCAGGTAGGAGGGGAAAGGAAAGAAGGGGAGTAAAGCAGGTGGAACTGGGAATCTGGACCTTCCCTATTGGACAGCTCTGAGGTTACAGAGACAGAGAGTGGGCATGGAAGTCCTCAGGATAAGACAAAGGCTACACTGGATACAGCCCTGCCCTCCAGGAGCTGACAGTGATTTTGTTAAACCATTAATAGTGATTCATTCAAGCATTTCACCCCTCTCTGCCCCAATAGGCTGACTCATACAAGTTTCTTGATGAAACCCAGGGTGAATCACTCTAACTCTATGGACCTCAGGACACTTACCTGGATGTGAAAATCACTACATCCATAGTGTACATAAGCAATCCATGGGCAGGTTGTGGGGCTAGCACTCCCAAGCTGCCTGGAACAGGGGCAAAAGTTACCTAACTTGGGGAGATATTTGGCAGGCTTATCTATCTCTCACATTCAGCTACTTTTATTGATAATAGGAATGCTATCTATTTTGTTCTAAACTGGGTGAGGACTGAGAATACCTTCTGGTGGGGATCACACAGAGACCAATGTTTACGTCATAGAGTTAAAGATACATATGTCCTGTGATTCATTTCAATATATTGCGTCATTGGGAAAGTCACGATACATTTTTCTATGCAATGTATCGTGACTTTCCCAACATTCCAATATTATACCACTCACACTCATGTCAATATGTAAGCAGGACTATTTTTTGCTGTATTAGAAATACATAATATAAGGGACCAGCAGTTAGCGTAATGGCTATGTAGCTGGACTCCCACATAGTCAACCGCAGTTTGCGTCCCGGACGCAGTGGCTTAAAACTCATGCAGGGCACATGTGCGTGCATGCCCAAGAACCCGAGAGGAGAATGGAGGAGAAGGGATTGCGGCGTGACCATCCCCCCTGGGGGGTGGTATCATGACTTTCCCAACATTCCAATATTATACCATTCACACTCATGTCAATATGTAAGCAAGAATATTTTTTGCTGTATTAGAAATACATAATATAAGGGACCAGCAGTTAGCGTAATGGCTATGTAGCTGGACTCCCACATAGTCAACCGCAGTTTGCGTCCCGGACGCAGTGGCTTAAAACTCATGCAGGGCACATGTGCGTGCATGCCCAAGAACCCGAGAGGAGAATGGAGGAGAAGGGATTGCGGCGTGACCATCCCC
>NW_006159780.1:275911-286149 GCF_000334495.1 Tupaia belangeri chinensis | reverse complement strand
TCAAGAGACAGAAAGCGAGACACCCCTCCCCCCCCACGGGGATGGCCACTCCACAATTCCTTTTCCTCCATTCTCCTCTCGGGATCATGGGCACGCATGCACACGTGCCTGGTGTGAGTTTAAGCCACTGGGTGCAGGACTCAAACCATGGTTGAATACATGGGAGTCCAGCAACAAAGCCATTACGCCAACTGCTGGTCCCTACAAGAAGCCATTTTAAAGCCGAGGTGTGTCCAGGTCTGTTCAGGGAAGCTATGCTCTAAATTTCATCTTCTAGACTCCCAAATTATTCAGACAAGTAGAGGAGAGATTTTGTCACACAATGACCAGAAACCACCACAGAGGCACATGAATCATGAGAAACCAAGAAAATATCTCTCCCCTAAGGGAAAAAGACAATCCCTCAACATCCACAGACAGTACAGTAGAACTCATGGAAATGTTTGATAGAGAATTCAGAATATTCATAGTGATAAAACTAAATGAGATGCAAGAGCTGAGAGATAATGAACTCCAGAAGATGCAGGAGAAAGAGACGAGTTCCAGCAGGTGTTGAAGTTCTTCCATGATCTGAAAGAGGAAACACACACCATAAAAAAGAATCAAATGGAGTTGTTAGAGGTGATGTGGGAGTCCAGCACCCTTAACCACCATACCACCTGCCGGCCCCTATTCATAGAAATTTTGATAGCAACTAAGCTGTACTGCTATTATTTAATAGAATCCTAGAGATCACTGTGATTAAAATAAAACATAGACTAAATATTGAAAAAGAAAATCTAATATTATCACTACTTTTCATACAATGCAAGAAGTTGACTTTCTTATTGAATAGAGTAAGTTGGTCAGGAGTGAGATTTCACATGTACACACACACATAAGTAGAGTATCATTTTGTGAAATTCTAGCAATTATCTTACATTGGAGGAATTTCACTGGTCTATTATCACATTTAAAAAATGGGATCTTTTCCTCTTATAAGTAAGTTATCACTCTTGCCTCATAACTAATACTAGATTGCCAATTAAAATCAACTTCTTCAAAAGTTAAATGCATAATAATTAGAGAATGTTTCAAAGCATTTAGGTAATAATTGGGAGCAAATCTTCACCCAAAATAAGTGCTTTAAGAATGAAAAGTGTCTTTACAGACTGGACTTGCACTTACTGGCCAGCAAAGGCCTTTTTAGGTTTGCTTCTCTGTTGAAAGTCAACATTGCATGTGCTAGTACCTCAAGTAACCCACTTGTTAATTTATGACCAAGATTTGAAACTTGCTACACAGAAGAAGACACCCAAAGAGTTTATTCATGTCTGTCCCATTGTCCAAAGGGAGCCACATGATCCTAAGTCCAACCTGTCAATCGAAAGTACTAAAGGGAATTACATGCAACTTCTTCAATATTTCTTGTGTCCTTTACAACAGACTGCTTGGAATTTAGTGTGGTTTTGACAAAGTCTAGTGCCTGTCCCCAGATGTCAAGGCCAGTCACTGGAGTCAGTCTCCCAGCTGTCTCACTGGGCTCCCTCCCATTGCCCCCACCCCCCAGTTCTGGGTCTGGACTGTATCTTTTCAGGATTCCTAACCCAAGCACAGATAATTCCTACTGATCAAATACAAACCAGAAAGTCAAACAGTTAATGACATGAAAGTCCACCCAGAAGCCTAGTTCTACATGTGCCCTTGAAACAGGATTCTAGTCAAGTGATCCCCACATAGGCCATTTGTGCTATTGGATAACCCAGGATGAACACAAAGGGATGGCTTAATAAATCTGTCCAGATTGGAGCAGACCCTTCTAGACTGGATCAACACCTGACCATGTGCCTTTCCTCTTAACACTCTCTCTCTCTACAGTACAATTCCCACCTGCTCCAATCATCTTGCAGAATCTCTAGCTGGACTCCGATTCTTGCTCACACCAGCCCTTGACAATAAAAAACTTCAAAAGATCTCTGGACTTGGCAAAGACCAGAAAATGTTTCCAGGCCAATGATTGGCAATTACGAACCAATAGAGTAGAAGTTTCTAAGGCTCTACTTTATTTAGTATCTAAAAGTTCAAAATAAAACTTGTTTTCAAGTTTTGTTTTTGGGGCCAATGTCATGATGTGGTGGTTAAGGGAGTTGGATCCCACATGGTTGAGAGTACAGTTCAAATCTATGTCCCCAGTGGCTTGAAAAACATGCTAGATGAGTGTTGTACATGCCCAGAATCCCAACAGGGTGGAGAGAAGGAGAAGGGAGAAGGGATCGTCACATGACCACAACCCATTGAGGGGTGTTTTCTCCCTTTCCCTCTCTGTTTCTCTGTCTTTTTCTAAAGAATATACTCTCTGTAAATTATAACCTCACACACACACCAAAAAAAAAAAATGTTTTCAAAACTTGCAGAGTCTAGAGGCTCACAACAGGACTGACTACCCAACACCTAGTGCAGTTTAAGTCAGGTGCTAGGAGAGGCTATCACAGGGACAGGATGAAGTTCAGGGCACTGTTGGACACACAGGCTTCCTAAGTGGATCTCATCAGTCAGGACCCAACTCCAGTCACTCTGACCTCATTATTTCCTAAACTCTCCTCACCCCTTTTATGCTTCCAATTGCTTGACTAATACATTTCTCTGTGTTTGAGGCAAAGCTTCTCCCATGAGCTATATGGTACCAATAGCTTGATCTTAAGCAACTTGGGAACACCTGCCTCTAAGAAATCTCTCACTAGTGTGTGCTTGGACCCAGGGATTATGAGTACTGTGGCATGTACATTTTATAGCTCTAAAATAAAGATCATTCCATAGCAGGATGCTAAGTAAAATAAAATAAGGAATTAATGTGGACGTAAGCATAAACTGAAAGAAAACCAGATGGAAATGCTCAGGACATAGAAAAGGAAGTTCAAGGTCAAAGCAGCAGGCAGGGTAGTAGGGCCAGCATCAGGAGAGACAAGGACATAGTCACACACCAGTCAAGGTCTGATAGCTGGAATTCAAGAGAAATAGGTCAGAGATCAGAACCAACAGTGCAAGGCTTTGAAGAATACCAACCTTATTTTGCATTTTAAGTGCAATCTTAGATTCTAGGATGTGAAGAACTCTTTACTGGACTCTGACCAGAAACAGAAGAAGCTTATCAATTCATTAATAGATATATCCCTTCAGGGGAGTGACTTAGTTTCCCTAGATCTCAGCTTCTAACTTCTGAACTTGGGATACAATTGAAATAGCACAATGTAGAAAGATTCCTGGGACAGAAAGTCAGAATAACTAGGTTCTTTTATTTATTTATTTTATTTTAATTCATTTTATTTTATGCATTCAATCACTATACATTACTATAGCTTGTAAAATGAATTTTCCCAACATGAATACACTTCACCCCAGTCCAGTGGAAGATCCATACTTGTTATCATCAAAAGATGATCATCCATTTCTGTGTCCCTTCAATGTCTTGCCTCTATTTTCTTCTTGATTCCTTCAGGATAACTCAGTTCTATTACAATCCTGCCATTACTTTGAGGTGACTCAACAGCATTTGGGACAAAAGGAGATAGATCAGGACTCTATATACTCTCAAATCCCGCAGTTGGCAAAGAAGAAGACACACACACTCACAGTGGGGTAAACCTTACCCACCTTGGCCTAGTGACTGTCCTGAGTGATTCCAATTGAACACAAGGCTGGATCTCACAGTGCTTTTGCCTACTTCCCTCAAGGCTGAATGGATGGATTATAAACCAAAAGAAAAAAAAGAATTATTGTTGATGGGGCACCAGTGTATGGCTACATGGAGAATAGAATTTGGGAGTCCACTGAGGTGGGAATCTGTTCGTTTGTACAGTATCAGAGCAGAGATAAAGAGGCTTCCTCCTAAGGAAGTATAAAAAAAAAAATGAAAGTAGAAGTAATTTCAAGAAATATTTAGGAAATAAAGTGAGGAAAACTTGGGGATTTATTATATGTACAGAATTAAAAATGGGATCAAGATGATTGGGACCAGAAGTTAGCGTAATGGCTATGTCGCTGAATTCCCATGTAGTCGACTGCGATTTGAGTCCCAGACCCGGTGGCTTAAACTCACCCCAGGCGTGTGTGCATGCGTGCCCAAGATCCTGAGAAGAGAATGGAGAAGGGATTGCGGCGTGGCTATCCCCCCGGGGGATGATTTCTTGCTTTCTGTCTGTTTCTCTCTGTCTTTCTGGTGAGCGCACGTGCCCTGTAGCAAAAACCTCTCCCCCGCCAAAAAAAAAAAGAAAGAAAAAAGATGAGCCCTGATTTTCTATCATCAGTGATTAGTTAGAAGAAAACTCAGCGTGTGACGTTGAAACTATACAGATAACAAGAGTTAAGGAATCTGTTGATCGTTTCTGTCTGGGATATGGGAAAATTAGAAATGTTTTCAGCTCACAGACATTTCTTACCACTCTGACAAAGTCCAAGGGCCTCTGAGTGTCACAAGGAAGAAACTCCAAGTATGGACTGGGGAAATTCCTCTGTGGGTCATGAACAGACATTAGCACACAGACATGGTGACAGAATGCAAGAATGTAGGGCTGAAAACAAATCTACGTACCTCCCAGAGCAAGTACAAGGTATGGGCCCTAGTGAGCTCCACAGAGCATCCGTGCTCAGGCCTTACTCCAGGGAGTAGGCTTAACTGGCCCATGTGGGTTCTAGATACTGGTGTTATAGCCAGATCTAAAAATTCCATCTAAAGAGTTGATGGACCATGAAGGAGAGAGAAACATATTAGCATGCCTGGGGAGAAGAGTGAGAAGCATTCATGATAATGGAAACTGGTTAAAGATTTTCTCAGAATGCATAGATAGCCCAGAGAACTAATTTTGGTAATTTTTACAGAAACCCATAGTTTTGTATTTTGTTGTTGTTGTTGTTCAATTAATGAGACATGACATGCTGAAAATTTGGCATCACTTACTTAGAGAATTCTAAGATCCAATTCACCTTTAAACTTCCTTAAGTGAGTGAAGTCAGGTGTTTAAAAATGAATGTAGGAGCTGTAATGATATACAGTGATTGAGCATACAAAAATTTGTCTTAAAAAATGAATGTAGGAATCTTCGGTTTTAGCTCCATGTCACTTCCATCATTACAGAAAGATTATGCTAGACAAAATCAATGTGTTTATTTGGATTCATCAGCGAACTGAGGTCAGAAGGCAAACTACTACTCCGAAATCTGGGTAGATGGATGTACCTAGAAACACCAACAGCTGCTGACCTGGAGCAGGAGATGCTGGCTGCATGCGTGGTGGAAATACTTGTATTGTAATTTTGACATACTGCTGGAAGCTGAGTGTGGACTGTTGTAAGAATCACAAATTTCTGGGGCCACAATCTTAGGGGATGCCATACTTTTATGAGTTCTACTTCCAAGAGTCTTATGGTGAAGGCCCAAGAAATATCTCATCATGGCTGCAGTAGGGATGGAAGAAGAGTAGTTGTGAAATGCACCAACTTCTCCACCATGCATCCCATTCTCCACGGGAAAGGATTTTTACAGGGCCATTTCCAAAACTCTATGCCAGCTATGGGAAGGGGATAGCCCTGTCCTGCCTCTTTTGCCTCATTTTAGGGAGAAAAATGATCTAGTTCAAATAGGTTAGGAATGCTGCAACTGGAGGATGAGGTGGAGCAGTACCGATGCAGGCCACAGCCCTGATATCAGGCAGCATGCTCTCCACCGGAGGAAATCTCCGTGATAGGGATCGTCAGCATGTTACTGTTTTCACTGAACTCCGTGAGAAAGAACTGAGCTGTGACTGGCACGCACCATCGTGTATGTTCCACAGAATGAGGCTTCACTTACAGCTCGGAAATGAGGAAAGGGAAGGATGATGTCACAGCACATCAGTTGCACTCATCTCCTCAGAATTCTGCTGGGTGGGCAGATGAACACAGGAAGGGATGTTCTTCAGCAGTGTCTGAGTGCAGAGAGGCCTCCGTCTGTCAGTGGTCTGATCATCTCAGGATGACCACACATCCTGGGGGTTACTGGGCTGTTACTATATCTTACCCATCAATGTTTATTTCTAGTTTATTCAAGCATACGATGTAACAAAAACAAATCAGGATTCTTATTTGCGTAGTCCAGGGGTTCTTGAGTTTCTCCTTCATTTTTGGAACACCCATCCACACTAGTCTGTTCATCACACTGCCGCATCGTGTGCTGTGTAGACTATGGTAAAGAAAACGTGGCCTCTGCTACCACTTAGCTAAGTCCAAGAGACAAGCATGTCCATCAGTAAATCACAGAACTGTTCAGTACAGATGACCTTCTGTGTATTTTTGACCACTGTCTTTGTGCCTGGCAATGCTGTGGACACTTGGAATTAATTACTAAGTTTCCAACCTATAAAGAAAATCTAATTCTTCTTAGAATATACCTGCTAGCAGTATATAATAAGTAAAGAGTATAAGTAAATGGTGTCTTAAGTATAATATGTTAATAAATAATAGTTTTAAAAAAAATAGAGTGAGCTAAGAGAACTGAACTCCAGTGAAGTGTGGAGGAAGAAAAGGCCTTTAGTGCTCTGACCAAGAAGCCGGCAGGTGTGACTTTCTGGTGGGGTAACCCAAGGTAAGATTTCAAAGAAGCTGGATATTGAGAAAGATTTCCCAAAGACTGAGCCAGAGCACATCAAGCAGACAGAAGAGCACTTTCAGGGTGTGTGACACCAGTCTCCTTCATACTTTTGCACACAACTGCCATAACTCACGGCTCGGTACCCACGGCCTGAAAGAGACGTTGTGTGGAAAATCAGATGTGACAGGTCAGGACTGTCTCCCTGTCACCTATACAGAAAAATAGTTAAGATTGGCCTTTTAGGGGCCAGCATGATGGCTAAGACACTGGAATTCCACATGGCTGACAGTGGCTCAAGTCACGAACCAGCAGCTTAAAAATCACTCTGGGTGCACATGGTGTGTGTGTGTGTGTGTGTGTGTGTGTGTGTGTGTGTCCAAAATCCCAGAGGACAATGAAGGAGAAGGGATTTCAGTGTAGCCATCCCTCGGCGGGGGAAGAGGGGTTGATTTCTCACTTTTCCTTTCTCTGTCTCTCTCTATGAGAAAAAAATATTTGCCCTTACAAAGGTTCTTATTTAATTATTAAAATTCTTACTTCAGTTAAGAGAAAGAGATGGATAATGACTTGTTACATTGATGTGAAATTTGAGATAAAACCATTTCACGATTAATGCAGACAGATCACAAGTTAAACAGCGGTGATGCCACTCTTGGAGAGCCACACCACTAGTCAGTATGAAGCTTGGCGTCAGCTTCTCCAGCTGTGCTGGCCCCACACGTTGGTGAACATCTTTGTGCACTGGTACCTGCTCTGTCCTGTGGGAAAGTTAGACCATCGTGGACAAGAGCATGTCAGATCCACCATGAAGATCTTCAAGACGGTCAGTGCCATCAGGCTGATGACGGCAGCCGCGGTTTTTTCACTGAACTCCGTGAGAAAGAACTGAGCTGTGACTGGCACGCACCATCGTGTATGTTCCACAGAATGAGGCTTCACTTACAGCTCGGAAATGAGGAAAGGGAAGGATGATGTCACAGCACATCAGTTGCACTCATCTCCTCAGAATTCTGCTGGGTGGGCAGATGAACACAGGAAGGGATGTTCTTCAGCAGTGTCTGAGTGCAGAGAGGCCTCCGTCTGTCAGTGGTCTGATCATCTCAGGATGACCACACATCCTGGGGGTTACTGGGCTGTTACTATATCTTACCCATCAATGTTTATTTCTAGTTTATTCAAGCATACGATGTAACAAAAACAAATCAGGATTCTTATTTGCGTAGTCCAGGGGTTCTTGAGTTTCTCCTTCATTTTTGGAACACCCATCCACACTAGTCTGTTCATCACACTGCCGCATCGTGTGCTGTGTAGACTATGGTAAAGAAAACGTGGCCTCTGCTACCACTTAGCTAAGTCCAAGAGACAAGCATGTCCATCAGTAAATCACAGAACTGTTCAGTACAGATGACCTTCTGTGTATTTTTGACCACTGTCTTTGTGCCTGGCAATGCTGTGGACACTTGGAATTAATTACTAAGTTTCCAACCTATAAAGAAAATCTAATTCTTCTTAGAATATACCTGCTAGCAGTATATAATAAGTAAAGAGTATAAGTAAATGGTGTCTTAAGTATAATATGTTAATAAATAATAGTTTTAAAAAAAATAGAGTGAGCTAAGAGAACTGAACTCCAGTGAAGTGTGGAGGAAGAAAAGGCCTTTAGTGCTCTGACCAAGAAGCCGGCAGGTGTGACTTTCTGGTGGGGTAACCCAAGGTAAGATTTCAAAGAAGCTGGATATTGAGAAAGATTTCCCAAAGACTGAGCCAGAGCACATCAAGCAGACAGAAGAGCACTTTCAGGGTGTGTGACACCAGTCTCCTTCATACTTTTGCACACAACTGCCATAACTCACGGCTCGGTACCCACGGCCTGAAAGAGACGTTGTGTGGAAAATCAGATGTGACAGGTCAGGACTGTCTCCCTGTCACCTATACAGAAAAATAGTTAAGATTGGCCTTTTAGGGGCCAGCATGATGGCTAAGACACTGGAATTCCACATGGCTGACAGTGGCTCAAGTCACGAACCAGCAGCTTAAAAATCACTCTGGGTGCACATGGTGTGTGTGTGTGTGTGTGTGTGTGTGTGTGTGTGTGTGTCCAAAATCCCAGAGGACAATGAAGGAGAAGGGATTTCAGTGTAGCCATCCCTCGGCGGGGGAAGAGGGGTTGATTTCTCACTTTTCCTTTCTCTGTCTCTCTCTATGAGAAAAAAATATTTGCCCTTACAAAGGTTCTTGGAGGGGAAAGAGGGGTTTATTTCTCACTTTTCCTTTCTCTGTCTCTCTCTATGAGAAAAAAATATTTGCCCTTACAAAGGTTCTTATTTAATTATTAAAATTCTTACTTCAGTTAAGAGAAAGAGATGGATAATGACTTGTTACATTGATGTGAAATTTGAGATAAAACCATTTCACGATTAATGCAGACAGATCACAAGTTAAACAGCGGTGATGCCACTCTTGGAGAGCCACACCACTAGTCAGTATGAAGCTTGGCGTCAACTCCTCCAGTTGTGCTGGCCCCACACGTCGGTGAACATCTTTGTGCACTGGTACCTGCTCTGTCCTGTGGGAAAGTTAGACCATCGTGGACAAGAGCATGTCAGATCCACCATGAAGATCTTCAAGACGGTCAGTGCCATCAGGCTGATGACGGCAGCCGAGGCGAGATCTCCCCAATCTCAGCACCATCGTGCCAAAACCATCCGCAAACTAAAGACCACATCTGACCACGTCCGGGTGCACGGCAGCATGTAGACTAAACATCCAGATGATTCGATCTGCAGTTTCTACTTTTCCTCCAGATGTTTTCTCACTGTGGATCCATGACCAAAGTACATTTATTTACTCCAAGGTAGACATTCTTGTTTAGGAAAGCCGTGGGTCTTCTTGTACTTCACATGGATAAATGCCTACATATTTTACTCAAAAAGCTGCATGAGTAAATGGTCATCCCAGACAACAGGACATGCCATTTGACTCTAAAATGTCAGACAGCATCACCAGCCTGCAGGCCTTCCCTCGGCAGGAAGCAAGCCTGGGCTCCAGGACCAGAGGACTATCTGGCCTTGACACTCGAGACACTCACTCTGGGGCAAGTAAGACAAGAAGATAAAGTAAATAAACATGACTGTTGTGTTATGTGAGACAAGGGAATGTCGCAGCACAGCCAGACAACCCTGGGAAAGGAGGAAACAGCTCTGCCAGGAGGAATTAGGCCCGGCTTTGGCAGATAAGGAAACTAGGAAATCTATTCAGAAAGGGTTACTATTTTGTTTAAGTGAGAACAGGTTACAAACTTCAATCTATTTCCTTTTCTTGATTGTATGAAAAATATGGTTATCTGAGAAAGATGTTAATAATAGTTGTTTTAAAATAGATTATCGGAGCCCAGTGGTGGCACAGTGGTAAAAAGTGATGCTCCGTGAGGCAGACACACATGGGAAAGTTACTGGTTCGAGGCTAGAGACTTTCCTGAGTGTGCAGGGTGCATGTCCATGATCCAAAGTTGGATGAGGCTGGGAGTGAATCACAGTACCAAGACCCTATTGGGTACTATCCGTCTCTCTGCCTCTCTCTCTCTCTCTCTCTCTCTCTCTCTCTTTCTCTGTCTCTCTCTTTTTCTCTTATGTCTAGGA
>NW_006159780.1:266831-275879 GCF_000334495.1 Tupaia belangeri chinensis | reverse complement strand
CTCTCTCTCTCTCTCTCTCTCTCTCTCTCTCTCTCTCTCTTTTTCTTACTCATGGAATAAAGAAACAAATTTTAAAAAGATATAAGAATTATGGGTGATATCTTAGAGAGGTTCAACTCTTATTTATTATAATACTGTCTTAGTTTTAATATTAAAGAGGATGCACAAACAAAAATGTCTAAAATGGAAAGCTGGTCTATGATACAGTAGTAAAACACAACACTCCATGAGGCTGACTCTCACAGGAAGGTTTCAGGTTCTCATCTGGGGACTTCACTGAGTATATCAGGCACATGCTCATCCATGATCAGAGGCAAGTTGGAAGTGGGGTGGATCACAGCACAGAGACCCCAGTGAGGATGTTGTCTTTCTATCTCTGTCTCTGTCTTTCTTGCTCATGAAAAAATAAATAAAGTTTTACAAAAAGTAAATTAAAGGGGTAGCCCCATGGGCTTACTGCTAAGCAAGCTGGATCCCACATGGCTGACCACAGTTTGATTTCCAGTCTTTGTAACTTGAAAGACATGCCAGGTGTGTGTTTATAATAAATGTCCTAAATCCCAAAAGAGGAGAGAAATGGAGGAGAGCAGATGGTGACATGACCACAGCCTCATTGAAGGGTGCTCGCTTCGTCTCATTCCCTCTGATTCTATCAGTCTCTTTCTGGTAAGTACACAAACCATCTTGCAATTAAAAAAAAAAAAAGTAAGTTAAGACTAGCAGGTGGTTTGGAGCTTAAAGCAGCTGGATCCTACATAGTTGACTGTGTGGTTCGAGAGCTGGACTTGACAACTTGAAAATCACACTGAGCGCATGTGCATACATGACCAAAATCCCTAGAGGACAATGGAGGAAAAGGAATTATGGTATGGCCATTCCCATTGCGGGGGGGGGGTGCTTTCTCACTTTCCCTCTCTTTCTTTCTGTCTCTGTCTCTCTCCAGTGTGTGCGCAATCCTAGAACAGCAATTTAGGGGAAAAAAAGTAAATAAAGATTTTTAAAAATTAAGGTAAAATGTAGTACTTCTCTTACTAGTAAAATAAATTAATCCATTTTGCCCCAAGGGAATAGAGAGTGCTTCTTCAGAGGCTTTGAAATTACTTGTTTTTACCTGGGTTAATCTAATCTTCCATCCAAAATAAAAACATAAACCAGATGCTATTTCTAGATGACATTTTTTTAACTCTTACATTTCTCATTTAGTATCATCATCTTAGTTTTATAGCATAGTATAATCTGAATGAATTTACCTCTCAGCTAGCCTTATAGAATTAATAGTTCATAATTTAATATTTATTTATTTTGTAGACAGAATAAGTGTGTTTTATTTATTTATTAATTTTTGTGATTTCCTTGGTGCATTCCAACTGAGTCCTTCAGGTTCTAGGAATTAGCAGTAGCCAGGAGGCAGAGAGAAGCCAGCTCCTTTGCTGAGAATTATGTCCTCATACTTCCATGAACTAACATAGCAAAAGTCAGCATCACCTTAATTTGTACCCTGGTCACAGGATAACCCAGAACAGCTGTGTGTGTGGGAACTAGGAAGCTGGGAGACCTAGGTTTGGCAGGATTTGTAGACTGCACTGCAATTCCATCTCAGACATGCATCATCATACCAAGTGAAGCAAGAGCAGAGTTAACATTCACACAGTTGTAAACTGTGAGGCAAGACACAAATGGCACTGTGGGGTCCTGAAGTCCTCCGACTTATTGGATATGGGTGTTGTTAAAGCCCTCGTTTTATGTAAGCAGCATCTAGGGACCCATTCTGCTGTGGAGAATGGAGATGTATGCTAATAGTAGAGAGATGATGGCTCAGCCAAAGAGTTAAAGAGGAGCTGGAATAGCATGCTGAGGGACAGGAGGGAAACCGTGCTTACACGTGACAGGTGAGAACTTTCTGGAATTGCAACACATTAAAATATCCAGAAACAGGAAAATTAAAGATGTGGTTCTGGGGACCAGCAGTTAGCATAATGGCTATGTTGCTGGGCTCCCATGTAGTCGACTGTGGTTCACGTCCCAGACCTGGTGGCTTAAAACACGCTGGGTGCATGTGCATGCATGCCCAAGATCCCGAGAGGAGAATGGAGGAGAAGGGATTGCGGAGTGGCCATCCCCCCCAGGGGAGCAATTTCTTGCTTTCTATCTCTCTGTCTCTTTCTGTCTGTCTGGTGAGTGCATGTGCCCTATAGCAAAAACCTCTCCAAAAAAAAAAAAAGATGTGGTTCTGGAAATGGCGAGACTTAGGTCTGGATCTAGAACATGTGGCAGACTCGGTTGCAAGAAGACTAAACAAAGCAAGGAGACTAGATGGAGCAGAGCTGGGTAAAGAGACTGGATTTCACCCCATGAACAATGGAGAGTAACTGAAGGCTCTTGAAGGAGGACATGACCATTCTGCCAGTGGTAGTCCAGGCCAGGCAGTCGGTCAAGCAGAGCAGAGCAGAGTAGTAGCTCAGACAAAAGGTGTAATTTACCAGACCTTACCTCCTGAGTGACTCTTTTTTAAAATTTCATTTTTTTTTATTCATGATAGAGCCTGTATATACTCATGTAGAGAGACAAGCCTCTACATGAGTAGAGGTCTAGTCATGCCATAGTCCGCCTCCAGTCCTCCAGCTGTGGGATTATGAGCACTCATGTGTGAGCCAAACGTATTTTTTTTTTTTTTTTGGAGAGGATTTTGCTATAGGGCGCGTACACTCACCAGACAGATAGAGACAGAGAGACAGAAAGCGAGAAATCACCCCCCAGAGGGGATGGCCACGCCGCAATCCCTTCTCCTCCATTCTTCTCTCGGGATCTTGGGCATGCACGCACATGCACACGCGCCTGGCGTGAGTTTAAGCCACCGGGTCCGGGACTCGAACCATGGTCGACTACGTGGGAGTCCAGCGACATAACCATTACGCTAACTGCTGGACCCAGCCCGATGTATTTCAGGCTGACCTGTTGGGAGACACAGTTGCCGGACAGAATCTGGTTGCTTCCCTCAGAGCTGCTCCCAAGAGACCCTTCTAGGCAATTTATCTGAATTCAGAGCCATTTGGCCTTCATGTTGGCATTTTACCTGAAATTCAAGATCTCCATTTTCAATGCAATCAGCAAACTACACCTACTCCCCAAACAACCCAAATAATGGTAGGTTTCTTTTGTTTTGGTTTTTTTTGATGTTCCACAGAACACATTAAAGTATTGGGGTCCCAGATCCAGAGTCTTGTTAACCACAGACTTTCTTAGAATTGGAAGGCTAAAGACATCATGTTGTCAAAACACTCTAGCTACTCACTGTGACTGCACAAGGAGAAATAGCACCAGGTCTCTGGGAAAGCTCTGAGCTCAAGGGAGACCAATGTTCCCTACGTACCAGTCCCCTTGGGTGCCTGTAGAATGCAGCCCACTATCAGGGTAACCTGGGAGAATGCAAAGATGTGTGCACATGCTCACTTACTTGTGAGAATATACGCACACACTCACATGTGTTTACATGCACACAGGCACACACATGTAAGCATATGCATGTGCACAGACAAGCACATGTGATATACAATTCCCTCACTGTTGTCATGCAAGGTCTGTGTTTACACTTCAAGTGTGGATCTTAATGAAGATGGGGTGAGCAGGCACACACAAGGAAGGACTTGTCTTTAGAGGAATGAAAGGAAGGATTGTGCTGGGTCATGAGGGACACCAGGGTGGCAGTAGGTTACTTCTGAAAGCATGTCTAGGTGGAAAGGACTGTCCAGATCTGCTGAGACCATGAGCATCCACATGGCAGAGTGGCAGTGGCAGGTGAGGATGAGGGATACAGCCTAGAGTTTGGGGAAGCAGGTCAGTGTCTCACTGCCCATTGGGAACACCTGCTGGTAGAAGAGAAAGCAGGAAGCCCACTGCCTGTGTCCAGTACTGGACAGGCTGCCCACAGCAGGCTCTTTTACTCCAGGGAAGAAACCAGGCATACACATTCAGAGAACAGTGATGGAATGAAAGATTCCAAGTTGATTAATGATGAATTTTTGATAATTAGAAAAGGTCCAAAATAAAACAAACATTCCCCCAAAATGAAGAGGTCCCTGCCTGCTCCAGGGTGAATCCAAGCTGTAGCCAATGACCACCTCTGGGAAGTGTTTGAAGCACTAAGATTACTGGTTTCTGGGCCCTGCCTCTGCTTCTTCCTCTGCACTGTGGGGAAGTCACCCAGCCACCAAGCGCTGCAAAGGACAGAAAGCAAAGAGCCAGTATCAGCCAGTGGGCATGGGCCTCTGGAGATGGTCATGTTGGTTTGTTCCATTGTACAGATGGGAACACTGAGGTTCAAGAGGGAGAGGGCTTTGACCGGAGTCCCAGAATGAGTTGCTAATGTGAGTTTGTGAACATATTTATCACAGCATAACATCCTTCCAGAAAAATGCACAACTCAAACTGAGCAGCTCTCCAGGCTAATTAGCATAAAGTCCTCCCCAACATGTACTCTCAAAGGCAAACAGTTTTCAGAAGGTCTTCACACTGGTCATTAATAGATGCAAACAGGTAGGTTCTTTTGCCCAACATTGCATTTGTGATATTCATACAAGTTGTATGAACACGTACAGTAATTTATTTCCCACTGCTCTACTATATCCACTGTAGGAATACAACAAAATTCATCCATTCATTGATGATCATGGAGGTATATGTAGACGGGTCTCAAGTCTGAAGCCCAGGGTGGCACTGCTGGTCTGAATGTTCTTGTAATGTCTTTGGCTGAACGTGCAGAAACAAATCTGTGGATTGAACATTTCAGTTACAGTAGATGAGTCATGGGTGTTCATGTGCTTATCTTTAGTGGACAATGCCAAAGAGTTTTCCAAAGTGGTGGCACCAGTGGGTACTCCTACCAGTCATTGCATGTGCTTTTTCCTGTAATGGAATAGACACCTGGAGTCAGGGCCATGAAATTAGTGTGGCCCTTGGAAAAGCAATCCACTTCTTGGGACCTCTGGTCTTTTCTCAGAGGAAGACTTAAGTATCTTCTGGGCTTAATTTTGTTCTGGTTCTAGAAGACAAACTTTTATGTCTGTTCAGGCACAATGTATACATTTTATTTAAAAGTATTCTGAAATATAATGAATTTGAGAGATGGCAAATGCACTTTTATGCTGTTGGTATATACCTTAAGAATTCACCTTATAATATGAGGTTTTCTGATCATTTAAACTACTCTGAAAATGGTGATGGAATTAGATTCAATAGATTTTCTTACAAAAGAAAGAACATAGCTATTCATCAAAAAAAATAGAAAAAAAAACAATTATGCAAGTACACAAAGATTAAGAAAAGATACCACATTCTGCATAAGTACTTGAAATGCTGCTACTGTCCTTCCAGGTAATTTTGTTAGTAAGTAATACTCTAATGTGAAACATTACTTACTTATACTTCCTTGGCAGAGTGCTAATATTCTCTGGGTTAGAAATCCAATATCTGGGGCCAGACTGTGGCATGTACAGTAAGGCTGGATCCTACATGGCCAATTCCACGGTTCAAGTACCAGACTCAGCAGCTTGAAAATCACACAGGGCATATGTGCATGCACGCCCAAATTCCTGAGAGCAGAATGGAGGAGAAAGAATTGTGGCATGGCCATCTTCCCTGGGGGGTGATTTCCCATTTTTCTTCTGTCTCTTTTTTCAAGTGCTAGCACCCCATACAAAGAAGAAGAAGGAGAAGAAGAAGAATCAAAAGAAAGGAGAAGAAGAAAAGAAACTCAATTTCTGCAAGGCATGAACCAGTATAACTGCTCTTCTGGGTTTTTTTGTTTGTTTGTTTTTTGACTTGTTTTTTTTTTTTTAGAGGTTTTTGCCTTACAGCACATGCACTCACCTGAGAGAGAGAAACAGACACGGCGAGAAAGATGATTAATCACCTTAACCCAAGGGGGATGGCCACAGCACAATTCCTTCTCCTCCATTCTCCTCCCAAGATCTTGGGTATGCACCCTGGCATTATTTTAAAGTCACCAAGTCCAAGACCACTGTCAGCTAGGTAGCCACTATGCCATATGCTGGCCCCTATAACTACTCTTAAAAGGATCAGCTGGGTCCTCAAATGTATGTCCTCATGGTTATGTCTTGCAGAAAAATGTGATAGCTTTTCACGTAATCAATCAAGAAAATTATCATTACCTGTGCCTGACAGTGAAGAATGAAGGAATAACCCCATATTGTGGTAGCATGGTATGGACTTTTTCCAGCCACTCTTTGGGTCTTTGGAAGGGGAAGCAGACAGCTCCGTGTAAAAACTTGCTCTGGGTCTGAATCTCAAAGACATGTAGGATTGGGGAAGTCATGAAGAAGCCAACAAACGTTATGGCCAGAGCTTATAGAGCTATATATATGTAGCTATATCAGAAATCAATCTGATACAGAAGATAGAGAAGGAGGAAAGAGGGGAGAGAGAGAGAGAGAGAGGTTTGTCCATGTTGCAAGACAGACCTGTGCAAATGGCAGAAGTTGGTTCCAGGACTTTGACAACATTCTGGACCTTTTCAATCACTTTCCTGGGCCTATAAACTTTGTTCCATTCTGTATGGTTTCCCATGAAGCTTTCCAGTGAGATTCTTTACAAAGGAAAAGGTCAGAAATTCCTGGCAAAGCAGAGGCAGTAACATGTGTCTCTCTACTACTCCAAGATCACTGTTGAGAGGAAGAACAGGATACATAATACAGAAACACCTAGAACGGTGCAGGGAATGTGCCATCCTCAGTCCAGAAACAGAGAATAGCAGCTTCCAGGCCAAGTCCATATGGGCCCAATTCAGAGGACTTCAAAGAGCTCACCAATAACCCTGAATTTCGAGGGGCCACAGTGGGTGTTTGCAATGATCACAGGGCAGGAGAGGAACATGTCTCCTTGTGTCTGTACTCCAGGAGGAACTGGACTCTTCTAAAGGTCCCAGACCCATTCAGCATAGGAAAGGAAAGTGCAGGCTCAGAGCAGACACCTACACCAGTCAGAAAATGGGAGTGGTCTATCTTTAGGGTCCACTGAAATCCAGTACCAAACATGTCCAAAGTCTTTTCTGTAAGGATGAAAATTATGATAAAAAAGAAACTGCAATTCAAAGAAGAGCAGAAGTCTTATAAATCTAAAGAAAGGAGAGTAGAGATTCCTGGCTTTGTTCTCAGCATGGATTCGACAGCATCATATTTACTCCACTAAAGCAGGCTGTCAGGAGGAAGAAATACTAAATTTCAGGAAGCAGAGAATGAATGTAGTCAAAAACAGGAATATTAAGCTTAAAACAATGGTATACAAAAAAATTCATGGTGTCAAAAATACAAGGCTATTCACTCCAGAAAAATAAATAAATACAGTGATTGTAGCAATAGAAAGTATAATAGACAATGTGGTTCTGCACTATTAAAATAACAGAGAGACATGAAGGATTCACACAACAAGCACAAGAAGAAAGATGAGAAAATTTGAGAAAAGATAAGGAGCAAAAATCCAGGGAATCTAAAATGACTTTCTTAATGAAGAAACTGAAGAAATGGAATTAGGTCAATAATCAAAGAAAAGAAAAGAAGCATGGTATAGATGGTGGTGAAGTGGTAAAACACCACTACATTCCATAAGGCAGTTCTACATGGAAAGGTTCCCAGTTCAAGTCAAGAAACCTCCCTGACATGCCAGGCACACGCATGCCTATAATCTGTGGCTAGTTGAAGGCTACGGGTGAATCGAAGAATCAGGACCCTGTTGGGGATGCTGTCTCTCTGTCTCTCGTTCTATGTCTCCATCTCTCTCATTCAGGAAGAAATAAATAACTCTACTTAAAAAAAGTAGAAGCATTCATTAACCAAAGAAAGATTTAAAATTAGGCCTAGGCAAAATTTAATGCAGGGGGAACCAGCAGTTAGCGTAATGGCTATGTCGCTGGACTCCCACGTAGTCGACCGTGGTTCGCGTCCCGGACCCATTGGCTTAAAACTCACGCCGGGCACGTGTGCGTACGTGCCCAAGATCCCGAGAGGAGAATGGAGGAGAAGGGATTGCGGCGTGACCATCCCCCCTGGGGAGTGATTTCTCGCTTTCTGTCTCTATGTCTCTCTCTGTCTGTCTGGCGAGCGCACGCGCCCTGTAGTGAAAATCTCTCAAAAAAAGAAAAAAAAAATTTTAATGCAGGAGAAAATAGTCTTGACAAACTTTTAACATTTCCTTGGTGGGACCCAGCTGTGGTGGTGCATATAACAAAGACATCATGCTAGATGCTGGGACCCCATGGAAGTCCCAGGTTTGCTTCTCAGTCCAACCTAAAAGCTGGCACCATGATGTGTTCTTACAATCCCAGTGACTTAGGGAGGCTGCAGCGAGAGTATCATGACCATGAGGCTGACCCAGACAACATAGTAACATTGACATAGTGGTAATACAACATAGTGAGACCCTTTTAATAAGAACTGAGCATAGTGGTGCATGCCTGTAGTCCCAGTTGGGACTCTGAGGCAGAAGAACAATGGCATGGTTAGACACTGTATTAGAAAGAAGGAAAGAAGGAAGGAAGGAAGGAAGGAAGGAAGGAAGGAAGGAAGGAAGGAAGGAAGGAAGGAAGGAAGGAAGGAAGGAAGGAAGGAAGGAAGGAAGGAAGGAAGGAAGGAAGGAAGGAAGGAAGGAAGGAAGGAAGGAAGGAAGGAAGGAAGGAAGGAAGGAAGGAAGGAAGGAAGGAAGGAAGGAAGGAAGGAAGGAAGGAAGGAAGGAAGGAAGGAAGGAAGGAAGGAAGGAAGGAAGGAAGGAAGGAAGGAAGGAAGGAAGGAAGGAAGGAAGGAAGGAAGGAAGGAAGGAAGGAAGGAAGGAAGGAAGGAAGGAAGGAAGGAAGGGGAAATAAAAAAGGAAGGAAGAAGAAAGAAAGAAAGAAAGAAAGAGAGAGGAAAAAGAGAAAGGAAGGCAGGCAGGCAGGCAGACAGACAGAAAGAGAGAAAGAAAAGAAAGAAAGAAAGAAAGAAAGAAAGAAAGAAAGAAAGAAAGAAAGAAAGAAAGAAAGAAAGAAAGAAAGAAAGAGAGAGA
>NW_006159780.1:249532-266584 GCF_000334495.1 Tupaia belangeri chinensis | reverse complement strand
GGAAGGAAGGAAGGAAGGAAGGAAGAAAGAAAGAAAGAAAGAAAGAAAGAAAGAAAGAAAGAAAGAAAGAAAGAAAGAAAGAAAGAAAGTAAGGAAGAAAGAAAGAGAAAGAAAAAATGATTTCACTATGGTTAAATGGGAAAAAAATAAAGTTACATACAAAATAAGTATGTATGAGTGTCTATGCATGTGTTTCCTATTCTATGACTTTATAATTTATAGTAGGTTACATTTTACAGAATCCTGAAAAGAAGCAACATTAACTCCAGATTTTTTTTCTAGACAAATATTTATCATGACCAAAGACAAAAGAATAGCATCTTCAGATATTCAAGGTAGAGAACACCAGCATATTGTAGATGATTCTTTATAATAAATAATGGTCGAGTAAAAAATTAATCAGGACATGGAATTTACAATAGTGTAAGATGTGAAAGAAAATAATCAGTGAAAAGAGTCAAAAGTTTTTTGTTTTTTGTTTTTTGTTTTTTTTTTAAGGAGAGAGACTTTGTTGCTATAGGGTGCAAGCACTCACCAGAGAGACAGAAAGTGAGAAATCACCCCATAGGGGACGACCATACCACAACCCCTACTCCTCCATTCTCCTCTTGGGACTTTGGGCATGCACACACTCACTTAGCATGAGTTTTAAGTTTCCAGGTCCAGAACTCAAACTGCGGTCGACTACATTGGAGTCCAGAGACATAACCTTAACACCATCTACTGGTCCCTACACACCGTCTTAGTGTCAATATCTGCTATAGATTTTGATTGAAAAATCTAGTGTAAGGGACAAAAATAACTCTTAAAAGAGAAGGCGGATAATGCAAAAGAAAATGCAATTTAATATTAAGTTGACCCTGGTAAAACAAATTTTGTCAAGAAATGTAATGGAAATAATAGTTAGGAAAATAACTTAGGAGTAGACTTCTTTATATATTATGGTTGGAAAAATGCATAACTTCTGAATATTAAAAAATATGAGAGGTTGCTTGTCTTTCTCACAAAATAAACTTTTTTTAAAAAATTAAAAATAAGGGCTGGACAGTGGCATAGTATTAAAACACAACACTCTGTAAGGTTGACCCACATAGGAAGGTTCTGGGCTCTTGTGTGAAGACCCTCCTCAGTATGTCGGGTGCATGAGTGCCCATAATCTGGGTCTGACTGAAACTGGGAATGGACGGCATCCTCAAGACCCTGATGGGAGTGCTGTTTCTCTGTCTCTGTTGTTATTTCTCTGTGTATGTGTCTAGTTATATCTCTTTCATTCATGGAAGAAATAAATAAACTATAAATAATAATTTGAAACTGAAGTGATTTTTATTTTGAAGCAAAATTTTAATAATTTTTCACATAAACACTTTAAAAAGACAATAAATAATAGGCAACAAATTAGTATCAGATGTGGTAATTAATGATCCTATTAAAAATTCTTCAACAGAATTTCTATTGTTTCTATTCTACCAACTATAGACCCCTGTGATGCTCTCACCCTAAGCCCAGGTATCTGACTAGCCTTGACCAATGAGATATCTACATATATGACACAAATGGACTTGAAAATTGCTTCCTTCTTCCCATATTTTTGTAATCCCCAGGAGGAGCACATGTCTATGATAGCCCATTGGTTCCAGAGACAGGATGAAAGATGCACAGCAGAGCCACTCCTGGCTAAACCTAGCCCAGCTTACTCAACCCTCTGCCTATCTGAGGACTAGGATCAGCCAAAATTGACTTAGAAGAGCCAAGTCCGTGATGCTACAAAGTATAAATGCTGCAAGCCACAAATTCTTTGTGTTATACTGTCAAGGAAAGTTAACACATGTATTAGATTAGGATTTTAAATGTCAGCATTGTTGACATTTTGCCATTTTTATCTTAACACCATCAACCCACCAGAATCAAACTGACATTTATAGAACTCCATCCAACAACGATAGAATATACATCTTTTTCAAGCATCCATGGGACATTCACCCATGAGGGATATCTCTGATGATGAAACATTTGTATATCTTGATGGGCTGTGATAGTTACACGAATCTACACATGTGGTGAAATGATATAGAACTACACACACCCACGCATGCACACATGCATGAACATGCATGCACGTGACTACAAGCAAAACTGGTAGAATGTGAATAGGCTCTGTGGATTGCTCCAGTACCACTTCCTGATTTTGATACAGTGCTGTAGTTATGTAAGATGCTATCAACAGGGCAGACTGGGTTACAAGCAGCCTTTCTGTACAATCTCAGCAACTTTCCATGAAGTAAATCTATAATTGCTTGTACATAATTTAAAAAACAAAACATATTATCTGCTTATAGCTCATATCCTACTATACAACCTAACCAAATTTACAAACTAGAAGACCAACAAAGGCAAATGTAACTTTGATTTTTTTTCCCTAAAAATCAAGGTTTTTTTTTTTCTATCTGAATATAATTCTAGCCTTATTTTCACTACACTTGGATTAGTGCCTATTGCCTGCTTCTTCTCTTTTCAAGTGGTTGATTCCACTTAAGTTAATTCTTCCTTAAACAGAGTATGAATTTATCTTCGACATTGCAAGGTATTATGAATAAAGATACTCTATCATATAACCCAGAATATGTTTACATTTTAAAAAATTAAGCATCATCAAAATGAAGAAATGATGAAAAGTAAGTTTTTAGAAGTCTCACAGAAATCGAATAATCTCTGACCCCAATCAAAGAAAAATGTAATGTCAAATTTGGCCTTACCATATTACAGGTGTATGTTACTACATGATCCAGTTCAGCCTTGTTAACAATTTATATCCCAATTTTTGATGGCTTCCTAACTGAATACATAGAAACTAAAAAAAAAAAAAAAAAAAGATTAGCAATGTCCAAAAACGTTTGTAAGTCCAGTGAGCTGATGTTATTACAGGATTTTTTTTTAATTGCCAGAGGGTGTGTGCCCTTGCCAAAGTGAAATAGGGAGAAAGGAAGGGAAAAAGAGAAAAAGAGAAAGCACCCCCTCTCCAAGGGGGGCATTGTCATGCTGCAATCTCTTCTCCATTTCTCTACCCTGTCAGGATGTGGGACACTCATACACAAATGTTCAGTGTGTTCTTCAAGTCACCAGGGCCAAGAGTTGAACTATGGTGGGCTATGTGGAATCCAGCTTCCTTAACCACCAGGCCAAAGGGCTAGTCTGATCTGATCATTTTAAAAGCAAGACGCAAGGCTGCATATTCACTATTAACCCAAAAGATAAACTGGTATATCAGTGATGATTTTGTCTGAGTAGTGGTTTGTCGTGTTTTTATTTTTATTTGATAACTTTCACATTGTTTTCTAATGTGTAATAATGATCCTATATCACTTTGACTAAGAAATCATGTTTTTAAAAATAGATTGTGTGACAATTGTCTTTATGTTGTCATGGCTGTCACAAAGCCACCTTTCTACATTGAACGTGCTGAGCCTTCATGCTTCAGAATGTCAGCACTCGTCATCATATATATTTTGAAATCTGTCTTATGCTTTCTAGGTGATGAAGACACACTTGGAATCAGAGAAAAACATGAAAACCAGCATTTACCATCAGTAGCAAAAGTAACTATTCTTGGGGTTAGAACATTCATATGGCATAATAGTTATGTCACTGAACTCCCATGTAGTCAGCCACAGTTCAAGTCCCACACCTGATGGCTTAAAATTCATGCCAGGCATTTGTTCATGCATGCCCAAAATCCCTAGAGGAAAATGGAGAAGAAGGGATTGTGGTGTGGCTATACCCCCTGGGGATGATTTCTCACTTTCTGTGTCTCTATATATCTCTATATATCCAGTGATCTCATGTGCCTGATAGCACATGAGAGACACATAGCGTCCCTCTGGGACACGTGATTCTTCAGACACTCTAGCGCTCTTCAGTGCACCTGCATCAGAAAGGACATTGTTGTGCACCCCTCCTATAACTAGGACATGTTTGGGAAAGTTTAGTAGAGGATTTTATGAGTGTTGAATAACAACTCGTTTGAGTAACTCCCTGTTTGAGTAACAACTCTTAACTGTCATGTTCCTCTGAGAGCTAAGGATTGAAACTTGCCAGAGCAGCGTTGGGAGATTCCAAGATTAGGTATGCTCTGTATTGAAAACTTTATTAATCTCATTAAGTGTGGAGCATTATGTTCCTTATCAAGATGGAAATCAATTAAATATCAGTCTCATTTACCAATACCTTTTCCCGTTAAAAATGTCAACAACATAACAATTTAGGCAAATGATTAAATTTGACTTAAATCTGTATGCATATAGTTAGTTACTCTCTACCTTGAATCAACTGTATGATAAGATTTTCTTCTTTTTTTTCCTTTTATTTTTCTATTTTTTTCATTTCATTTTCTTCCATACATTCAATCACATTATTATTTGTCTTACAAAATGGGTATTTAAACAGGTGAACATTTCTCCCTAGTACTGTTGATAAAACTACAAAATATCTTCAACAGATAATACCACACCTCTTTGTGCCATTAATGCTTTGCCTCCCAGTCCCTCACCCAAATGTTCTTCCTCAGACCCTCCTCTTTCACACACACTATATCTGGTATTTACATCTATATACTGTGTTTCTATATCCAAGATTTTCTTCTAAATATTTGTCTTTATATACTAAAAAATGGCACTATTGGTAAGATGGTCAGAAATTTACTAAGTCATTTTATGACTCAGCTTTGCACTCTTCATGTGAATATTGTATTACCTGAGTACACACATAAAACCCATTGCCAAGGTAAATTACACACCAAAGAACTTGGTTATGAATCATCACTTGGCCTAACTAGGTGTAAGTACAGGACTAAACAGAGACAGAAAGGTATGATAGAATGTTCTGGTGTCAAGGCACAAGTGATTAATAAAAAGTTTAGTTCTCAGCTCTGTGACCCTGGGCAGTTATTTAAAGTCTACAACCCTTAGATCCTTAAACTAAAAATTAATGAAACCAAACTGACTTCATGATATGACAGTCTTCTGGAAATGTTTAAAATAGGGCCAGCTCCCTGGCCTGGTGGTTAAAGCAGCCCAGTCCCACACCTCCAACCTCACAGTTCAAGTCTAGCTTGAGAAACACCCACAGTACATGTGCAGGCACCCCAAATATCAGAAAAAGAGAGAGATGGAGAAAAAAGGGTTTCGGTGTGACTGTGACCCATGGAGGGTGCTTTCTACCTCTCTCTATATCTCTTTTTGTCTCTCTCTGGCAAGTGATACACATTCTAGCAAAAAAATAAAAAAATAAAAAGAACATGCTTAAGAGTCTTACCTGTCACAAAATAGAAGCTTTTTATAAGAATCCTCTTTTTTCTACTTTAGAATTAAAGTGCTTTGTAAAATATCCTGTGAGTGGGACCAGCCGTTGGCATAATGGCTTTTCCGCTGGACTCCCACCAGATGCGTATGCATGCGTGCCCAAGATCTCAAGAGGAGAATGGAGGAGAAGGGATTGTGGCACAGCCATCCTCCCGAGTGGTGATTTCTCGCTTTCTTTCTCTGTTTTTCTGGCCAGCACACGCACCCTATAGCAAAAACCTCACCAAAAAATAATAATAATAATAATAATCTCCTGTGCATATAGGATATTATATTTTTTATCCCAGAAATAGATTAAGTTATAAATAGATTCAATATAAGTCTAAATTGCCAATGTTTTTCTTTTTGAAAATATTAATTAAAATAATAATGTAGGTAACTGAGTAAATCTAAAAAAAAAATTATGTGTGAGTACTTTTTACTCTATACCTGGAATATAGGAGTATTTCTAAATAATGATAATCAATTTTTGTGTGTTAAAAGAGTAAAATGGTTTATTTTCATTATCAACAAGAGGAATTAATGGGTGGGAAGGGCAGTAATACAATTTACAAAGAGGGCTGGACACTCACAGCAGTAACATTCCCTTAGTAGACACTCAAACATGATTCAGAAGTTACCGTAGAAACCGGTGCCAGATTCCTGAAAATTAGAAAGGGCTTACAACCATCATAGTAGATTTACTTTGAAACACTTGTCCTGCTTTGAGGCAGGATCCCGTATTTCCATGGGAAGCAAAGGTGTTTGCTAGTAGGTGTTTTTAAAGTCTGCTTCTTAGCTACACAGACTGCTTTTCAAAGAACCTCATAGACTTCTGTGACCAAAATCGCTAAACTTCAGTGATAACCGAGCTGAGGAGGAACATTGACTCCCTTCTTTGAAGAAATGAGTTCAAGGCATAGAAATCAACTCGTGAAGCAGCTCTGTACAGTCGCCTTTTCAGGAGGGTGCAGGAGGGGCATGGCACACCGTGGGGTTAGAGATTCATGCTTATTGCATGTTGCAATTTTGTCTTGTGTGAGCTGAGCCACCTGGCACAAAGTCTGTGCCTTTCTGAGTTTGAATGCCCTTCTAAGAAGAAACTCTTGTACTTGTGCGTGGGAATTAAACCAGGCATATCTTGCCCACTAACTAGTAAGACTGCTTAGCAGATCACTCAGGTGGTCTACTTCTCCTCTCCTAGGAAAAATGGTGACAATGCAGAAAGCCATCTATTTCACTAAACCCAGGCTAAAACTCTAAAACCAGTGTTTGCAATAGAACACACCTAGAGTGCCCTTAGATTCTTATCTTCAAAAGAATGTCATGTCAAAAAAGTTCAACTTCAGATCTAAACGTGAGTTTCAACTTAGATGTTCTCAGACCTATTTGGAAGAGTTATTATGACTTTTTATGAAATAGTAATATTTTAAATTACAGGTTTCTTTATGGGGAGGGCTTGAACTCAAAAGAGAAATTAAGAAATAGAAATAACTGAATTTTGGAAGATTTGATCATTTCTAACTCTGCCCTCAAAGCTACTTTTCTCGCTGTAAAGAAAGCATTGGATTGTACTAGTTAGCTTTTGCTATAAAACAAATCACCCCAAATCCTAATGACATAAAGAAAACATTCATTTCTTCTTATTTGGGGATGGCAAATAGTACTGGACTCAGCAGGGTGGTTCTTCCAGTCTCAGTTGGCCTCCTTCCTTTGTGGCCAGCAGCTGGGTCAGTGGGAGGCTAGCTGATCTGGGTGAGCCAATGCTGGGATGGTAATGTCTGTTCCATGTGGTCTTTCATGCCCACCAGATCAGCTCAAGCTTGTTCACTTGACCAACAGGCAGAGTTCACAGAAAGTGACAGGATATTTGCAAGGTCTCAGCTCAGAACAGGCATCATGCCATTTCTGCTGTATCTCACTGTCAATAACTGTTGCTTTGAGGCCAGCTCATCCTCAGTGTTGGAGAATAAATTCCAAGACTCCATCCTCTGTTGGGAGAAGCTGTGACATCGTGGTGCTGGGATGTAAAAGCAAAAGGATAAATAACTACTGCATTTTCACACTCTATCAGAGGAAACTGGTGGCTACATAAATCCATAAATACTTTGCAACCCCAAGTAGTGCAGATATAGTTCAATATCCCTAAAATCTTAAAATCCAAAATGCTACAAAATCCAAAAGTTTATGAGCATTAACATGACACCATACGTGGAAAATTCCACACCCAGTCTCATATATTTGCTCACAGTCAGAACTTTGCAACACAAAAATATTCTATCAATTACCTTCAAGTTATATGCATACTGTGTATATGAAACATAAGTAAATTTTGTGTTTAGCCTTGGGTCTCATCCCCAGATACCTCATTATGTAAATATTTTGATGTTATCAAAACAAATCAGAAACACTTGATAGCTCTGTTCTCAGACACTTTGGATAAAATATACTCAGTCTGGGACCAGCAGGTGGCATAGAGGTCAAGGTGCAGGATACTCCCACATGGCCAACCACAATTTGAGTCCTAGATCTGGTGGCTTTCTCTCTTTCTTTCTTGTGTATGTGTGTGTGTCTGGTCAAATTAAAATAAATGACAAGTGAATAAAATTAAATAAATAATTCTTTAAAAAAAATACTCAGTCTATACCTAAAAATACCAATTTAGCAAAATGAGAAGAAAAGGGGCATTGGATTTAGATTTATGTTCAAACTCCTCTGCTTCTTTGCAGTGTCACTCAATCACACAGAACCTCATCCCCTTATCCCATTCATATGTTACCTTGAATTTGTTATTTAGCATCTGGTTAAAGTTGCCATACCTCATTTCACAGTACATGTCACCTTTCTCCCATCTCTGAAGTCAGTGCCACTTGCTTGTTTTGTTTACTATTCTCAACCTCCAAGAGCCTGTACCATTTTCAGTCAACCCTCAGGAGCCCAAACCACCTCCAATTTGTCCCTCAACTCCACAGGTCATACACAGTTTTTGTCCTGCCTCACATTGAAAGGGAGCAGAAAACAGCAATCAAAAAATATTCTCCTTTGTATAAGGATTTTTTAAAGTAAAAGCAATTGAAAAACTGCAGAGTAGAATAAACTCTCTGCCTTCTCCTACTTGCTTAAAAATGGGGTATAAATGTCCTTTCATGAAGGTGCATCCCCATGCCAGGAAGGGTAAAGTATCTCTTAGTTGGTGGAGATGACTCTAGACTCTTACCAGCCCAGAGATGCCACCAAGAAGAAGGTGCCACCAAGATGCCACCAAACCTCACTAAATAACCCTTATCTTTCATTAGTCTTCAAATGCAATTACCTTTCCCAAATTTGCCATGCTTAGAGGCTCAAAAAATTATCCCTTATCTTGTCATTTTTTTGAGAAAGGTATCACTCTTTGTTAAAATGGTATATAAACAGGGCTAGCAGGTGGTGTGGTGGTTGAGGGCACTGGACTCCTACATGGCCAACCACAGTTCGAGTCCAATACCTGGTGGCTTGCTTTCCTACTCTCTCTCTCTCTGGTCAAATTTTTTAAAGTAAATAAATGAATAAAGTTAAATAAACTAATTCTTTGGAAAAATAATGGCATATAAGCCTCTGGGTCTGACAACTTCTTTAGGGTTTTTGTTTTATTTATGAGCCCCTCTCCATATGGGTATTAAACAGACCTTTTTCTTTTATTCTTTCTTTTGTTCATAGGCACACTATTTGCTCATTGGAGACAGAGAGAGAGAAAGAAAGAGAGAATGAGAAAGCACACCCCATAGGGAATGGTCACACTATAATCCCTTCTCCTCTCTCTCTCCTCTTAAGATTTTGGGCATGTGCACGCATGCTCTGTGTGTTTCTCAAGTTTCTGAGTCTGGGACTCAAACTCCGCAGTTGACCATGCAGAATCCAGCCTCCTTAACCACCATGCCATGGACTGACCCAACATTTTCCTTTATATCCTGTTCATTTGATTGGGGATTAGTAGATGAATTCTTTTGATTGTGACTCTGGCTATGATAGATTTTTTTGTTGTTGCTATTTTTCTTTTTATTATTGTTATTTTTTATTTTATACATTCAATCACTATACATCACTTTGCTTGGAAGTTGAATTTACCCAACATGAATACACTTCACACCAATTCAGTTGAGGGTACCAAAGATATTATCATCAACAGATAATAACCCACTTCTGGGTCCCATAAAGATGAATGTGATTTTTAAGTATTGGTTGACTATTGATTCTTTCCCTTGCAGGGGGCACCCATTGTTTGCTTTACCACTGTCTATTACGTTGTCATAAGAAAATTACCCTAGACCTCTGATCATAGACAAATATGCCCCTAAATTCTTTCTGAAGAAACCTTACATCTTTTCTCATCCTCCTCTGACCAGAGCTTTCATATAATTATGTACCAGGACAAACGAATCTAAAAAGCCTAATCCACAAATATTGATAAAAAGCTTTAGTCTTCACTACACCTAAAACCTTCACCTGTTCTGTTCACCAGAAACACAATTCCAATCCACATATTTTAAATAAATCAATGAGGTTTATATCACTGTGTTCGCCTGATTCATGTCTAAAATTATAGAATGAAAAGCACATTGTAATTCACAAGTATGTACAGTAATTATATGTAAATCATAAATTACAATAAATACATTTTAAAAAGAAACTATAAGATATTTATTTGCATCTGTCAGTACTTTTATGTATGTGTGTGTACATAAGCCATTTATACTATATTTTTTGCCTCCAGATAGTATTGTCAAATTAATTTATAAAACCCCTTAATCAAATTCTATTTTAATTGGCTTAAAGAAAAACACACACTTATAGAAATGAACTATCCTGAAATTCATAAGTATGGGAGCTTCCCCTAATAATTTTCACATTCACATGAACTAGGATAATCTTCAGAAAACAAGGCTAGTATATTGATATGCCTGCATTGTATTTAGTGCTGTCAACTCTAAAATGTATCAGCATTTATTAAACCTACCATATTATTCTATATAGTACACTAGTCATATAAGCTTATTTTAATTTTACTAGATATTTAAAGTGATAAAACTATAAATTCAATCTTAGAACAAAATCTACAATAAAAATGTACTGCATGATGTCAAACCACAGCAAAAGAAACAAAAGTACTGTATATTTAATTTTTAGTTTCTCTTCCCTGATTTAGTTGCTTACCTAACATGCAGGTGCTATACAAATAGTCAACGTGGACAGAACTTAGGTTGGAGCTGTCCTTATGTAATGTCTTAGAACATTTTCATAAGCAATTCAAACATAATTGCTAGAAACAAGTGAATTAAGTAAGTGCAAGTGGAATACAAGGTTATAGATGAAATTTTTAACAGTAATTATGATTTACAATCACTTTTTCTTTTCTTTGCTATAGGGCACGTCACTCGCCAGAGACACAGAGAGAAAGAAAGTGAGAAATCACTACCCCAGGGTAAATAACCATGCCACAATCCTTTCTCCTCCATTCTCTTCTCTGGATCTTGGATATGCATGCACATGTGCTGGCATGAGTTTCAAGTCACTGAGTACGGGACTTGAACCACAGTCAGCCATGTGGTAGTTCAGCACTTTAATCACTACACAACCTGCTGATCCCTATAATCACTTCTTAAAGAGAGTTTCCAAAATAGTAGGCTGTCAGGAAAATCCTGGCTCCCAACACTACTGAACAAAGCTTGTTACAGCCCAGAGGCTATTGAAGAAAATTCATGTTCACCAGCAAATAGTCAAAACTAAAAAGGTGAGGAAGCCACCATATATTTCTTTTGTGGAATTAAATTTATTGTGAACCTGCTCTAAAGAAAGGCCGTGTTGAGATGATGAGTCCTCAAGGAGCCAAATTTCATGATGTTTCCTAATAAAATGTGCAGACCAGGTCTCCAGTGATGATCACATGCTGATATGGGAGAAAACAATTTGCTCCCAGATACTGTGTTTTTACCAGCTATTTGGCTGAAAGTGCCCATACAGCTTTGTCACTCATGGACTCAGTGTGACAGTTTATAGGAAAATTTAAAATATACGTATATGAATATTCACATTGAATATACATATACACATGTATGTGCGCATGTGTGTCCACACAGTAGACTCCAATAATACACCCACAGCTAAGCAAGCTGGGTTTTTCACTCCCTGGGGTAGAGAAAAACAAACACCATGGAAAATTGAGGGCGTCTGGACTTGGCTGGCTGATTGGGGGAGGGTCCACAGAAGTGGGCTTTGCTCTAGGTAGATACTATCATCAAGTGGGCACAATTCTGTGTTGGACAAAGAAGGAACAGTCTCATTCAGTAAGAAGAGAGCTTCAGAGGTTCTGTGGGCTGCTTAGTGACCTCATTGCCTGATACTGCTGGGAAGGACTGACCTTGTCTCACTCCACCACAGGTCATTGATTTCATGAGATTGTTTATGTCTGATAAGAAAATACGATGAAGTAGCTAAAAGAGTTGGGTCAAATCTGTCATTTAATGGTAAGGGCCAACCCCTTGATGGATATATGATCACTATGGAGAGATAGCAGATAGACAATTAATAGATACATCACTATAGATAGATATAGATAGATGACTGGTAGATCACTGATAGGTAGTATGTAGATGATTGATAGATCAATGATAGATAAGAAAGAGATTGATAGCTACATAGATACATAGACAGGTGATAGATAAATGTAGCCAAATAGATTATTATAGATAAATAGATAAAGAAATAGAAAAATAGAAGATTAAATAGATAGATGTGATAGATGATAGATATTGCTAGATGGTTGATAAATCAATAAAAGACAGAAAGATAGGGCATAGATAGACACTGTGATGATAGATATATATAGATAGACAGACAGACAGACATATCTCATACCTAGATGGAAGTAGACTTCCCTATCCCATGGTGGTGGGCTATGGCAAGCCTGGTCACATGACTGGCTTTGCCAGTACATGGGCCATGAAGGACCATTTCTCTAAAGCTAGAGAATGGCAAGTCCCAAATAAGGGCTCATGAGACACAGCTCATACACAGCCACCACCACCAACATGCACCACAGGTGAGAAACCAAGAGGTGTTAGCATGGACTACATTTTTGTCATTGTAGGTTATTCTTGCATCGCTAATTATTGTGAACCTAGTAATGACCGCAAACTAAACAGAGCTTCGAAGACTGTATCATGTACAATGTTCTACACATAACAGTGCTTATCAATCATTCAAAATCATACAAGTCTCACCAACCAATAGCTTGTGATAGCCCCTGATGAGCCCTGCCTTTTTGTTCAAGGCCCCTCCCATACTGAGGCTAAGGTTGGTCATGTGGTCTGCTTTGGCCAAACGGTTTTTCAGTAGAGGCACTCAAAGCCTAGGCATTGGGGCTGTCCCCAAACCACTTGCTGGTTTCTGAATGTAGCCCCTTTGAGAAGTTGCCAGACCAGCATTGACTATCCGTCGTTCATGGACATGGGTGCCAGCACGCACCAGGGGCATGGTAAGACCGTCTTCAGTGATCCACTTCAGTCAAGGCTGTGGGTCACAGCTGCTCAGGTAGATTTACTAAGCTGATGGAAACTTTCTATAACCATGCTGTCTTATAAGTTGCCTTCCACCTCCAGGTCGTCCTAAGCACCTGAGAAGTGGGTAGCATGACTGAGGATGAGAATCTTATTCATTATTCATACTTAAAATCGAATAGACACATGTAGCAAGGGGCTACCTGAGTAGCCCCAGCAGACCAACAAATCAAATACGGAGGTGAACCCAGGCCACACTCTGACCACAGAGCAAGCAAATGCCCACCATGGTAGCACTACTCCTTAGAGTCATTTGTTCCGCGTTATTTGACTCCTGACCCACCCCCAAGCATAGAACAAAGAAATATTAAATTATTATTTGCCTCCAAGTTAGAACTAAGCACCAGTCTGGTAATTATGGTACCTCAATATAGAAATCTCCACATATTATGCTCTTAGATTCCACTTAGAAATGGTACAAAGTCTTACATAAAGAAATATATTCCCCATCCTCCTAAAGCTTCACCTACTCTCCTGAAAGTCAAATAGCACTCACTCTTTGGCCAAATAAAATACAATTGGATCCAGACACCAGCACTGAAATTTAGGCAAGAATTCAGGAGTGATGTGTCTTTACTACCAAGAAGGCATTAGGGCTGCATAATTACATCCCTTAAGCCCATGTTTTGTAGCTTCATGTTTCAAGCTGAACATCTTGGAGTCAAGTACTAAAGTGAAAGGAAATGAGTACAGCTGTGAAACAAGATTACAAACAAGATAAAGAATCAAAGCATAGAATTCAATTGGAGACCTCCCAGAAGTTTCTACGTAGGATTACAGCAGCAACCACCATCACCCTGAGACATCTGAGCAGTTTGCCTGAGATCTCTGCTCCGTGGCTCCCAGTGAGTCAGCTAGTGAGGTTGGCCAAGAAGCTGTCAAAGCTCAGGGCCATCCTTCCTCCAGAACTCTCTCTAGTCATTGCACTACAGATGGCATGGAGCTGGCCACAGGTGCTTACTAACACTGGCTGGCAAAGAGCACTCCCTCAAAGCACTCTCTCCCTATTCCACATCCTGAGCTGTGGTGTGGGCAGTGTCCAAAGCCAAGAGCCACCCAAACTGAGAGGTACCAGGCGTGTGTTCCCTTGGGATGAGGGAACACACTCTGAGCCTCAGTCTCCTCCTTCGTAAGATGGAATGAAGGCCAGCCAAAGATACTACCATGCACATTATCATCAATAGATATTTTCAATTTTTGTGTCCCTTAAATGTTAATAGTAATAAATAAATGATAATAAAAAATAAAAAGCCCACAGAAGAGAGAAGAATTATCTGTTGATGATAATGTAGATGGTAATAACTATGACTTGACTAATATTCACTGTATTCATGCTGGGAAAAAACCATGGTGTATGTTGTAAGGATGTACAGTGATTAAATATAAATTAAAAAATTGTTAAAAAATCATTTTAAGGGGCCAGCAGTTAGCATAATGGCTATGTCACTGGACTCCCATGTAGTCGACCACGGTTTGCATCCTGGACCCGGTGGCTTAAAACTCACGCCGGGCACGTGTGCGTGCGTGCCCAAGATCCCAAGAGGAGAATGGAGAAGGGATTGCGGCGTGGTGTGATTTCTCGTTTTCTGTCTCTCTCTCTCTCTACCTGTCTGGCGAGCACACATGCCCTATGGCAAAAAACTCTCAAAAAATAATAATAATAATAATTTTTTTTTAAAAAAAGATGAAAAGAAGGCCCATGCCTGTCTATCCACAGGCTGCCCTTGGGTTTGGAAAAGAAAAATGAGCAAATTAATAAAAGTGCAGTGAAAACATAAAGGACTACTATTAATGGGATTTTAACTCAATTATCCGTGCTAATTTAAAATTTCCTCAAATCTCTACTGCGCAGCTGTTATTGCTATAATTATGCTGTATATCAGAAACCACATTGTATTTAGGCCACAGGCAGTTTTCATTCGGACATCATGAATGATGAATGGTTTCCCAAACCATAAAGAAAAATGGTTTCCCTGCTTCCCTAACCCTTAGTCTCTTTTCCCAGGATTTATACTTATGGGGTCAAGAAAGCGCTGAGAAAGCTGTGTAACCATGTGGACAAGGGTGTAACAACACGTGCCTATGGTCACGTGAAGGAGATTATGAGTGTGCAACCATGTGCACAAGTATGCCAAGTGTGCAACAATGTGACCACGTGAAGGAGTGAGTATGCAACCACATGCATGAGTGTGGCTCTGAGTGTGTAGCTGTGTGAAGGAGAGTATGTATGTGTGTAGCATTTCAGCATGTCTCAGACTTCCAAATCTGTGAGAAATAGATTCCTGTTGTCTGCAAGCCACCCAGTCTGTGGCGTCAGTTACAGCAGACCTCGTGGACTGTGGCCCAGACCTGCCATGTCAGAGGCTCCCTCTGTAGCTCTCCCCTCCAGCCTGTGTGGTTTGGCTTAGTCCTGCCAACCGCCCCCCTGCTCTGGCTCCCCTAACACATTTCTCTGTAAATTACACTCCTTTGTGAAAACCTCCTCCCTCCCCTGCCCTCTGCATGAACTCAGCCAACTCAGTCTCTTCCTTTTTAAATTCACTCTCAACACATCTTCCGGCCAAGCTCATCCACACCCACAGCTTTATGACCATGTGAAAATGGCTCACAGGCTCCTAAAAGAGACCTAAGGCACTTGCTGTGGTGCTCACTCCTTGCACATGCTGCCAGCTCAGCCCTTGTCACATTGTGCTAACTCACTCCCAACAGGCCTGGTCTCCTTGAACAGCTTCAGCACTACTTTGGAAAGTCCTCTGCTCTCAGAGCCTCGCAGACTGAGGCTCACTTCAATATTCATCCTGCTACTCTGTCCCCCTGTCACTTCCTAATCATGTCCCAGGCCCTCCTTTGGACAAGCCTTCTTAATGGGCATACCAGAGCAAACCCTGTTGTCTCTGTAAGATGAGGGTCATTGTCCTCCTAAGGAAGCAGGCTCCCAATCTCCCATTCCTTTGCATGTCCCCAGAGGAATCCTCTGCATCCCTCACCTGCCACACAGTTGTGCCTTCTGACTGCTGCCCTCCCTGCCTAAAAGGCCTTCAAGACCAGCAGACACTGCCTCCTCCAGGAAGTATTTGGCAACTACTGTGCACA
This sequence comes from Tupaia belangeri chinensis, assembly GCF_000334495.1. Lineage (NCBI taxonomy): Eukaryota > Metazoa > Chordata > Mammalia > Scandentia > Tupaiidae > Tupaia > Tupaia belangeri. Next base: position 250,566 of record NW_006159780.1, on the reverse strand, counting down.
TGGCCTGCAACATGACTCTCAGATTCCAGAAACATTCACAACCCTCCTAAATAGTAATACAGAGGCATTCAAAAAGCTCGTAGCAATGCATATTACGAAAAAACCTGCAAATTTCAAAATTTTCTGGCACTAAAATAAACTCGTACTATAATTTCATTTTCCACAAAGTTTTTGACACCCTTTCACAAAACATTCTTGGAAATGGGCTAAAATTAAGTTTAAGAAAGACAAGGACTTCCCCAGGGATGATACTGACGTACTTTCAGAAGAAAAAAAAAACAACAACAACATAAAAAGCTGATTAGGAGAAAAAAGTTTTTGTCGCATATATCATAGGTCAAATTAAATATTGTTGGCAGATGACACATCACAGCTCCCACGAGGGTATTTCCTCGTGGGCTGTTCTTCATCTTGTCCAGCTCTCTGGGGATATATAACAATGAAAATGCCTTATTCAATGTAAAAGACAACTATTTCACAATTGCATTGTAGATTAATGTTGACATTTGCCTTCATATGACGTAATTGGAGTGTTCATTGACTTCTTTTTATTAGTTTATTTTACATTCATTCACTGAGCATCATCATAACATACAAAATGTGATTTCCCATCTGGAATACACTGCATAGTGGCTTAATCATACACATTATCATTGACAAATAATTTTCCACTTCTTGTTTCATATATATATTATATATATATATTCTCCCCCACCCCCATTTCTCACCCTTTGCCATTTCTCACCCTCTTGCCTACAGTTGCTTTCCATTCCTTTTTTCCCCCACATTTTATTGATTCACAAAATATCTTAATTAATCTAACTACTTTCAATAGCAAGTTAAGCTGGAACCAGCAGTTAGCGCAATGGCTATGTCGCTGAACTCCCATGTAGCTGACCGCAGTTCAAGTCCTGGACCCAGTGGCTTAAACTCACACTGGGCGCGTGTGCGTGTGTGCCCAAGATCCTGAGAGGAGAATGGAGGAGAAGGGATTGCGGCGTGGCCATCCCCCCTGGGGGGTGATTTCTCGCTTT